>NC_079211.1:136133227-136318227 GCF_029633865.1 Lampris incognitus | reverse complement strand
CATATCTGAACCAGTGGCTCGGAGGTGTTCCTCTGGAGGAGTTCAGGGCCCTGTGTTCTACCTCTTCCATATATAAGTTGGCCACAATGGGCGATACTGGTGAGCCCATTGCACAGCTGTGTCTCTGTCTGTAAAACTGGCCCCTGAATTGGAAATATGTACTGTTCAGGCAAAGGTCCAGTAGTTGGGAAATCTGGTCTGGGCTGAGGTTGGTCCTATCGTGGAGGGTGTCGTCCTGTAGCAAACGTTGCCTCACAGTTTCCAAAGCCTCCATGGTTGGGATGCAGGTGAATAATGAGGTCACGTCGTAGGATACCATGGTTTCATCCGTTTCCAGTTTTACACCTTGGACCTTGTCCACGAAGTCAATGGAGTTTTGGATATGGTGAGGTGTTTCGCCCACTAAAGGGGTCAAGATGTTGGCTATATATTTGGCAATGTTGTACGTGACCGAGTTTATGCTGCTGATGATGGGCCTAATGAAATGGCTATCTGTATAAAGTAGGAGTTAATAACAGGTGCATTCTTCTCATTGCTGCGACAATTTTACTATACCTAAAACTCAGTGTTGACATGATATATAACATAATGATATGGTGATGTTAGGGGAAAATAATCAAAGTGAAGTATTGTTTAGTCTGTTAGTTTGCAGTTTAGTGTGCGGGTGGACTGAATGATGTCTAGACTGTTCAGTCTCAGTCAGTGCATACATATGGTAAATATAACCATTACAAGTAAGCTAAAGACAAAGCTACCCATCACTGAATCAAGCGTGGACTGTTGGGGTGAGACGCTGTAGTTACACTACTTTATGTTAACATAGATTTTCTTTCTTTTTTCTTATTGTGATATACTATATTAATCCCCGTGGGGAAATTCTTCTCTGCATTTAACCCGTCCTAGCTGTGTAGCTAGGAGCAGTGGGCAGCTGCCGTGCAGCACCCGGGGACCAACTCCAGCTGGTCTTGCCCTGCCTCGTTCAGGGGCACAGACAGGAGTATTAACCCTAACATGCATGTCTTTATGATGGTGGGGGAAACCGGAGCACCCAGAAAAAACCCACCACAGACACAGGGAGAACATGCAAACTCCATATAGAGGACGACCTGGGATGACCCCCCAAGGTTGGACAATCCCGGGGTTCAAACCCAAGACCTTTTGCTGTGAGACAACAGCACAGTCAACAGGTGCAGTCATGTTTTCTATGCACGCTGCATTCGTTGGTATTTTGGTGCTGCACGCTGCAGTGAGAGGAAAGGTGCGATAGAAGGTGTGTGTTTGACAGAGGTGTGGACTCGGGTCGTATGACTTGGACTCCAGTCAGACTCAAACCAAACATTTTATGACTTTAGACTTGACATGATGAGATTTAAATGGACTAGCAACTCAAGTTTGACCTCTTAATACCAATTTATTTCAATGAATGAATCATGAATGAATCACCGATGAATCATGACCTCACTTAGACTTGAGCCTTTTCACTTTAAAGACTTGATACCTTCTCCAAGCCCAGAAATAAAATGCTTCTAAAAAATGTGCAGGGAATAAACCCTTCATTTCTATGATTACAGATCCTCTTAGAATCAGTCAATAATAAATACACATTTCACAAAGCATTCATGATTAGCGTAAATTGAGTATTTTAACTATTACACTGCTGTTAAAATTTGAAATGCCATTAGATTTGATGACAAACTTAGGACTTGGCTGTTTTGACTTGGGATTTGACTGTTTTGACTTGGGACTTGACTGGGACTTAAATGCCATTGCTTGAGATTTGCTCATGACTTGGAAGGCAGTGACTTGGTCCCACCACTGACAATCCAATGATTTGCCGCAATTGTGGTGTCAAGAATGACCCCGTCTTATGGTGTCTGCCACCCGCCTGCTCAGACCAGGTTAACACTCTATTTTTGTATCATTTTCACTGTTATAGTAGCTGGGTGTGCACCCAAATAGACCTACATATCTCTATATAAGCATAGGTTTCTACCTCCTAAAAGGGGTAGTTAATGGTTTTATATATATATCCACAACAAGGTGTGCATTAAAGCACTTAAACACACAATGCGGAGGCAAAGCGGAATGTGTTGAGATCCATTAATGCACACTTAAGAGTACATTATCCATGGTCACTTACCAAACAATTAAAATGAAAGCGTTCACATAATTTTTGTTACATTTTGAACTTAGAATTGAAAGGTTATGACGCAAAAGTTAGCTGCCAAGCTAACTTTTTGAATAAATATTCAGCGATTCAGTGTGTTGCTATGGTTACATATTCAGAATTTAGAACAGCGATTAAACTTGAGCCGAACCACCTGTGCATTATACGGTTTCAACACACATCCTCCAGCCAATCAGAAGCCAGTATTCTCTGTCGTCGTGGTATACATCGTGGTATGCAATTATGTGCCATGGAGGTGTGAATGTGTTTGGGTTTTCTTTCCAATCCAACACTGCACCAGCTGATTTCACTGATTATTCCTCCTTTCTGGCTGTAATTGTGTTAATCAGTAAAATCAGCTGGTGTAGTGTTTGGCTGGAAAGAAAACTTGCATGCACACTGACCTCCATGGCACATAACTGAAAACCACTGGTACATACACTACGGTTTACACCATGGTTCCTTTTAATGGGAAACGAAAGGGGAGATTTGATTGCTTCATTCAACACCCGGCACCACCACATCTGCTGATCCCTCCTCTGTTGCTCTCCCTGAGGTTTCTCCAAAAAAAATTTTTTTTTTTCCTGATAAGTTTTTTTTTTTTTTTTGGCGTTTTTCCTCATTTGTGTCAAGGGTCCGAGGATAGTGGGTGTTGTATTTTGTTGTTTATTGTAAAGCCCTTTGTGATTACCTTGTGATTTTAGGCTAAACAAATAAACTTGGCTTGACTGATAATATATTCCTCCCCAATCCCAAATGCACCACAGGTGCGCCACACACCTCGCCCACAAAAACACCAGAAGTGCCCCTGCCACACACCGAGTGCACTGCACACAATTAAGTTGACTGTGTTTTGCGCTACATGCTTTGATTTATGAAAATAAAGCCCAGAGTGTGATATGTTATTACCTTCAATTTTTTCTAACTCACGATACTTGGTTTTGTATATGTCATACTGCACATGGTTGCATCTCGGTTTGGTGTGCAAGTTACCCTGGCAAGAGTGATATGCTCACATGCTGTGTTTAATGTAAGCTCTAAAAGCAATATCAAACACCGTGATATTAAATGCCTTGCAAAATATCACTGACCAGTTTATAAAGCTTATATAGAGCATTAATTAAAATCAAATATGTGTTGAGCCTACCAAATGCATAGTTCACTGGTTGAATCTTCTGACCCCTCCTGTATGAATACAGGGAATATTATCATTCTTCCGTGAACTTCAGATATTGCTACGTTTGAAAACTTCAATCATTTTTCCGAAAAGCCAAGTTCTCAGATGTTATTTCATCATATTCATAACGCTGGCATTTCATGCTCTTAAAAAGAGCGTACCCCTTTACCCTGAAGCCATCTCTAAAAGCAGCACTGTATCAGTTTAGATTGGTAATTCCTAAATTACACTGATTTATCCAATCTCCAGTCAAGGGCAAAGCGAGGGAGACAAGTGGTGAAGCTAAAATATGTATCTACTTGTTTACAAAGTTTGAGCATAACGACCTGTAAAGCCAGGCAGACACTGTTCGATTTAATCAATCTTGTATGTTGCATTAACTCACACTACACATCCCCCCTCGCCCCCAATTGAATTTGGCCAATTATCCCACTCTTCTGAGCCATCCCAGTCACTGCTCCGCCCCCTCTGCCAATCCAGGGAGGGCTGCAGACTACCACATGTCTCCTCCCAAACATATGGAGTTGCCAGCTGTTTCTTTTCACCTGACAGTGAGGGGTTTCGCCGGGGGGACATAGCACGTAGGAAGATCATGCTATTCCCCCCAGTCCCCCCTCCCCCCCAAACAGGCGCTCCGACCGACCAGAGGAGGCGCTAGTGCAGCGACCAGGACACATACCCGCAGAGGGGGCCAATTGTGTCTGTAGAGACATCCAACCAAGCTGGAGGTAACACGGGGATTCGAACCAGCGATACTCGTGTTGGTAGGCCACAGAATACACCGTCTAACGTGTCTCTGCTCACACTGTACGGTTCTATAGACACACCATGACGTGGGTGCGCACACTGAACGTTTACATAGAGAAGTCCAAACAGTTTAGTTTTCAGTAAAGTTTTATTTAAACAATCCAAAATGCTGACAGTTTTATTTTTAAGTTTTATTTTACATTTTAAGACATGTTTTCGAAGAAAGCGAGGAGAAAGGCACAGGTTGCAGTTGGGATCGGATTCGACCACCATGGCAGAAACATTATTTAAGCGTGTATAATGTGCTGCTGTTGCCAGCGCTCAATCTGTCTGGTCTCCAGAGGTGGACAAAGTACACAACTCCATTACTTGAGTCAAAGTATAGATACTCCTGGCCAGATATTCCTCCAATATAAGTGAAGGTTGTTCAGTCAACATTTTGTTTGCGTTAAAGTACTGGAGTACTTGCTTTTAAAAAATACTTAAGTATTCAAAAGTACATTTTCTTTTCAATGTCAATGCATTGTTGTATTGTTGCCACAATACAGAACCTGATGACTCTGAAACCACCTACTGAATGCACTGACTTGCTTGTAGAACCTGTAGAATAAGAACCTTGTAGAATATTCTACAAAGCTAAAGTTAAACCGTTCATATAAAAGTCACCTCCGGCGAGGTTGTCTCCGCGCATGGATAGTGGCGATTGATAATGCTACTTTGCAGTCGATGGTGAAGCGGTAGTTTGAAGCATGATCACACTGTTTATAGGAAAATAAATTCCCTCCAAAACATGTTTTTCAGCGGGAATGGACATGATTTGTGGGTTCCCGCATATATTGGGCGATATATTCATAGGCCTGCATGTACCAAATGTGCATGTGCAGATTGTGAGGCAAAAAGGGGCCAAGAGTCTTGTGATTGAAATTGATTTAAAACGAAACGCCTCACAGTTGTTGCGCTGTCGGTTGTACAAATTGTAAAGATGGTAAAAACAAGGATCTGCATTCTTTTCGCATGCTGAAAGAGAAAACTCCAGGTGAAAAACGAAGAAGACGGGCGTCGATTCATGCGATCTGTCGGGAGGACTGGAAGACGTGGTCAGAAGAGCAAATGTCAAACGCGAAGATTTGCGGAGAACTTTTCATATCTGGCATGTATCCGTTTCTTACACAAATAAGTATTGTGATTGAACCTACGTAAGGGACAGCTCTAAATGTGATGCTGTCCTAGTAGAGCAACTGCCAAACCAAAGTATGAGTTGTTAACGCCTAACCTTCCTCAAGTTTGACAACGATTCCATCAGCTTTCTTGTGTCATGATGTTTGAGGTCTTATTTTGACTCCAGCCTCGATCTCATAAACGTACAAACAATTAAAGTACGAGGGCTTACCTTTGATTTGATGAAGCAAAACTTGTTTTCCTTCGATAACGGATGGTAAAAGCAGTCTTGGATATGTCCACCAACAAAGTAATCATATGCTTCTAAAGACTTTTGACTCTTTCGTAAATATACTTGGTGTGAGGTGTTCAGTCACATCCCTCCAGCCGATGTTTGGCAACTTCGTGATATCACTTGTCCACTGAGCTTCAGCAACCATCAACGGATCGGGAAGTTTTTCTCCAGTGTTTAGCATGAGTTTCGACTCGTAATGCTTTGTGTCTTCCTTGCTTAGACCTTCAACATATCTGAGATTTCCATTTTCTCAAATTTCTAACTTCTCTCCATTTAATTTTAAGCGTTATACACTTTCAAAGGTTTCTCGGCCATGTTTTGCCACACGTTCTGCGCGTGCATCTTGTTTACAATGCAACTTTTGTCACGCGATAAGGGGTCTATATAGCAGACAATGTAAAGATAACATGAATATAAAATATATTTATTAGTATATACTTTTTTTTTAGAAAATTGATGCATCTCCTGTCAGTACATTAGTAGCCCACTTCCTCAAAAGTACATTAGCAATGCCACAAGCAGGCTGCAAGCGACAGTGACATGTCGCTGCCAGTGTGAGTGCAGAGTAAAGTGAGTCGACGATGGCCAAACCATGTTAAAATTAGGCTCAACTCGTACGGTGTCTGTCCAGCTTCAGATTGAGAGAAAGTGATAAATCTTGACTCGCAGCAACATGCTTGCTTAATTGCATGGGTTGGTACATATATGTAAACTTGTAAGTTGGTAGCTGAATTCTGCAGTTAGAAAAATAAACAAAGTATATTATATAATATTATTTAGTAGATTAACCAGTGTTGCTCTGCTTCCTATAGCTGCATTGTAGATTAATAGACAGTTGAGATATTGCAAAAATATAAAACTATAAAAGGTGCTGGGAGGCATGGTGGCACAGTGGTTAGCGTGGTTGCCTCACAGCAAGAAGGTCCTGGGTTCGAGCCCCAGGGTAGTCCAACCTTGATGGGTCATCCTGGGTCGTCCTCTGTGTGGAGTTTGCATATTCTCCCCGTGTCTGTGTGGGTTTCCTTCAGGGGCTCTGGTTTCCTCCCACAGTCCAAAGACATGTAGGTCAGCTGAATCGACCGTACTAAATTGTCCCTAGGAATGTGTGTGTGTGAGGGGGGGCATGGGCCTTGTGATGACCTGGCGGCCTGTCCAGGGTGTCTCCCCGCCTGCCACCCAATGACTGCTGGAATAGGCTCCAGCATCCCTGTGACCCTGAGAGCAGGATAAGCGGGTAAGATAATGGATAAAAGGTGCCTGCAATACCAAATGCTGTGTCTGGACATAAGAGATGTCAGCTTATTTGTCAGCTACATAACACAGTGCTTTTGATTTGGTCAACAATGTATTCTTGTTGAAAATCAAAAAAACATAGCCCAGTAAGGTGTCACGCATCATAAACAAACCGTCTTTATCTCAGCAAACCAAGTTTAAGTCTGTTCTCTTCCATAGTTGTGGGCTTACAAATCCATTTGGCACAGTGGAGGTATGAAAAATGGTCTGAGTTATCTTTGGTTACAGTGTCATCTTTTAGCTCTGCACAGGAGATTAGACAAAATGCTAGCCCCCAAGTGCAAGTCCAGGGAGTGCAACAAAGGTGTTGTTGTTGAGGTAGTTTTCAGCAAAAGTGGTTCTTTAAGGAAAATTTAATCTCTGCATTACAACCACGTTTTTGGAGTGAGACCAAAACAACATTCATGCTAATTAGAATGAAGGCGCTTAATATCCAGAAGTTTTTGGACCGGCAAAAAAAATAGTGTGGAGATATTTTATGAAAAGTCTCCAACATAATGTTGGAAGCAGGGTTGATCAAAAATTAACTAAATTATTCAATGAGTTTTGTAAACTCAGATTATTAAGAGATCACGTTACATAAACAAATGCACAAACCTTAATTAAACTTTAATTTTAATTCTATTATTCACCTTAATCAGATTATTGACTGCATGTAAAAATGGTCATTGCCCAGTTAACAATAATACAGTACCAAACCATTAGGCTATTGGTTCTTCTATTCATCTGTTCTGGTAATTGAGTGGATCTTCGATAGTTCTCAACTCAGGAGGGGTTAATTAAGGTCACATGGTGTCAATGTAAATTTGTTGAGGTATCTTCCTTTTAAATCAGTTACTCAACCCTTGACTTGTGTTTAGATTTACTTGACCTCATGCTGTTCATTTTATGTCAAGTGAAAAAGCAGTTAACCACCTAGAATTTTTTGCAAATTAAAAACCAAATACGGAAATCTCTCATTTATATAAGTATTCAGGCCCTTAATTCAGTACTGTGTAGAAGGCTCTTTGGCAGCAATTACAGATTTTAGTCTTCTTGGGTAAGTCTCTACAAGCTTTGCAAACCTGGATGTGGGCAGTTTATCCCATTCTTCCTGGCAGATCTTCTCAAGCTCTGTCAGATTGGATGGGAAGCATCTGTGAACTGCCATCTTCAGGTTTCTCCACAGATGTTCTATGAGGGTTTAAGTCTGGGCTTTGGCTGGGCCACTGAAGGACAGTCAGAGACTTTTCCTGAAGCCATTGTCTTGGCTGTATGCTTGCATTGTCGTGCTGAAAGGTGAACCGTAGCCCCAGTCTGAGGTTGCATGCACTCTGGAGCAGGTTTTCTTCAAGGACCTCTCTGTATTTGGCTGCATTTATTCTTCCCTCAGTTCTTACCGTTCTCCCTGTCCCTGCCACTAAGAAGCACCCCCATACCATGATGCTGCCACCACCATGCTAAAGCAGTGCCCAGTGTTCACCAGACAGTGCTTGGCATTCTGCCCAAAGAGTTCAATTTTTATCTCATCAGACCAGAGAATATTTTTCCTCATGTTCTCAGAGTCCTTTAAATGCCATTTGGCAAACTCCAAGCGGGCTGTCATATGCATTTCACACAAGAGTGGCTTCCATCTAGACAAAGCCTGATTGATGGAGTGCTGCTGAGATGGTCGTCCATCCAGCAGGTTCTCCCATCTCTGCAGAAGACTTCCGAAGCGCTGATAGAGTGACCGTTGGGTTCTTGGTAAGCTCCCTGACCAAGGCCTTTCTCGCCTGGTTATTTAGTTTGGCCAGATGGCCAACGCTAGGAAGAGTCCTGGTGGTTCCAAACTTCTTCCATTTCACAATTATTGAGGCCACTGTGCCTCTGGGAACACTCAAACCTTTAGAAATAGTATTATACCCTTACCCTGATCTATGCCTCGCCACAGTTTTACTGTAGGGATCTACACATAGAGTTCCTTGGACTTCATGGCTTGGTTTTTGAGCTGACATGCAGTGTGAATTGTGGGACCTTAGCCACACAGTTGTGTGCAAACAGGATGCACCTGACCACAATTTGGAGTGCCACAACACTCTGAATACTTACGTAAATGAGAGATTTCACTTTTTGATTTTTAATAAATTTGCAAATATTCCTAAAACATGTTTTCACTTTGTCATTATGGGTAACTGAGTGTAGATTGATGGGCAAAAATGGCAATTTTATCCATTTAAAATTAAACCTACACCATAAAGTGTGCGAAAACTGAAGGGGTCTGAATGTGTTCTGAAGTCACTGTGTATATATATATGTGTGTGTGTGTGTGTGGCAAATGACATAAATAAACAAAAAATATCCATAGTGGAGTAGAGCATATATATAATGGGAAATGGCAACAGTTCTTATTCAGATTTTGATTGCCTTGTTTTACTTTAGGCTGATAAAGCACTTTGAGTGGCTGTTGCAGCTAGAAAAGCACTATAAAAAAATGCAACTTGATTGATTGATTGAAATCCAGATTTACCAGGCTGAGATATTCAATTTGGAAAAGTCAGAATTGTCATTATGTGAAACTTTTGAGTAAAACTAAGCACATGCTATCTAAATCTCTGATTTTATTCCAAAATTACCTGATGTGTTTTAAGGTAAAGAATATTTTTAAAAAAATGCAATGTTGTGCCCTCGTCTTAAAGTGAAGGATAAATACAGCAAAACGGTGTTCATTCAGACACGGAGTTCAGTATCACTTTAATACACCGAGAGCTTTTAATTCCCTTTAAGATATTTTCATTCTGATTAAATGTGTTAATTTGTTTTGCTATTTCCATCACCCTGGAATTATTTCTTAATAGACTTGACTTAATTGCATAATCCAAAATGTCTTGGTGACTATTGTGTGAATTAATACACCATCCAAGTAAATGAGCCTAGCTGATTGTCGGTGATCCCTAAAACATTAGTGCGTATTGATACAACACGTGGAGCATTGCACTATGTGTAGCACAAGAGAAAAAGGAATATCACAACCAGTAACACAAGACTGATCCCTGTTCGGAGTCTGTAAACACACATTGTTGTAATCAAACTGGATAGAATGATTACACCACTTTTACAAACTACAGCTTCCTAATCAAATCACTGCCTCATATACGGCTCTGCTGACAACAAACTCAATTTCTTTTAATCAATAGAATTAGCTGGGTGTTTGTCTGATCCATCCACAGTGGAGAACTGCTTTAATTTGTCCTGCTGAAACTCATCTCTTCTCGAGTATTTATGCAGCAAAGATGAAGCATGTGTTCTCCCTAAGAACACAAAATCTGCATTCGAGACAGAAAAAAGCAAGCATGCAAGGATTTAAGAGGTATTTTGATCATCTGGTAAAGCAATGATCATGACAGAGTTTCAAGAGGCAAGACACTCGTGTTTTGCTGAAATTACATGCGTGGGAAAAATGGGGCACAACAATTCACTGGGAACTCTCAAGGGTGAGCAGTTTTCTGTGTCTGTCAACCTTGATCCTGTGTGGTGAACAGAAGCCTGATGGCCATGAATTCTTCTGGTCTTCTGTAGTTTGGCATTTTCATTACCAACATTCTCTATCGATCTGGTCCAAACTTTTTATCATGACCCTTCGTGTCGGTCTGCACACAAGGAAATCATAATGGCTGACAACTCAAGTCAGATTAAGTACATTTTTATTCCTTCTGCTTCCCAGTATTGTATCATTTTTTTGCCCTCATATTCTGCATGCCCAACAGCATTAAAAGGAACACCATCTGCTGCTAAATTGCCTCACTGAACTAATTAAAGAATCAGAGCATTAAAAAGATAAAGTCTCCAGGTGGTTTCCTTTGAAATCAGAAAGAGGCATGGAACCATTTAGCCACAGCTGTGCTACATCGAAGAAAGTGGCCAGTGTGATATATCGTATACCCACAAGCCAGACTTATGCTGCGTTCCAGATAACGCGGATGTCGAGATTTTCAGTCGTCCTACTAGAAAAAGTACAATGAGACGCCACTCAAAGTTGGAGTTCCTACATGTAAGCTCAGGGCAAATCCATCTACCCCGACTTCTTGGAGAAGCAGTTGTCTGACGTCACTCAACAGTGGCAGTGCCCATGGAGGCGCACAATGTTAATGGTAAACCATCAACTGAAAAGTAACGTGAAGTACATTTGCCTGTAGTTAATTAAAATAATATATACTATCATGTAGTAAAACCTCGTTTGTATGTAAATTGATGTCAAAATGTGCCACCAATGTTATTAGGTAGCTGGTTATGGTAAACATTCTCTGAAAGTTATCTCTAAACAAAAGTTATTCCTCTGTTTAATTTATATATGCAAGGAGGCTGCATTGCTGACAGTTCAATTGTCTCGGTTCGAATCCCCATGTTGCCTCCGGCTTGGTTGGGTGTCCCTACAGACACAATTGACCGTGTCTGCAGGTGGGAATCCGGATGTGGGTATGTGTGCTGGTCGCTGCACTAGAGCCTCCTCTGGTCGGTTGGGGCACCTGTTCAGGGGGGAGGGGGAACTGGGGGGAATAGCGTGATCCTCCCCCGCGCTACATCCCCCTAGCAAAACTCCTCACTGTCAGGTGGAAAGAAGCAGCTGGCGACTCCACATGTATTGGAGGAGGCATGTGGATCGGCAGAGGGAGTGGACAGCGACCAGGATGGCTCGGAAGAGTGGGGTAATTTACCAGATACAGTTGGGGAGAAAAGGGGGGGAGGCGGGGATCCAAAAAAAATAAACAAAACACCGCTTTTTCAGTCAGCCATGTTTTTTGTTTACGTTTGGCATCATGCACCTGGAATGCTTGGAGGTTGGAAATGGGAAATCCCAACTGTGAAATTCTGATCTCAAGACTTTGAATGGAATGCAGCCTTAAGTTGTGTCCAGAATCATTCCCTTGTTTACTCGCGCACTATTCCCTACATATGAAACACTTATTAGGGTACTTAATTGGGAGTAATTAAATAGAGATTTCAGATACTACTGAATAGTCCATTTGTGGCTTTTTCTCGTCCCCTCACACAGTTAGACAGTAAAAAGAGTGCCCGAGCAAAGCAAGGAGGAGGCAAATCACTGCATCATGGTATTTTTTACCATAACATAGTGTACAGGTGTTGGACACTACATTTTCAGTTGAATTGTGTGAATTGGTGAGGACACTGAATAGTGAATACATTTTACAGTTAGAGTTTGGACACTCAATCAAAATGGAGGAAGGTGAGCATAGTACACCATATAGCAAACAGGGCGCACTTTTGGACACAGGATTATTCATGGCAAGTACGCAATTTTGAGTGGTAATATGCCATCTTATTGTCCCCCATCACTGGGACTATCGGAGCGGGGAAAGCTGATTTGTCTGTCCATTTGTCATTGGCAAATTATCAGAAACCCCTAGTCCAATTTGGATGAAAATTGAGGGAGCGATGCATCCTGTCACTACCCTCAGGCTTGTAAAAAAATAATGCCGTATTTGACCAAACATGGCTACCCCTGAAAAAAGATTCCAGGCTTTGCATGGCTTCCACTGCAGGCCAAAAAGATCTCCAACTTTAAACAAGCACAACTTTCTCGCCATTGCAGCAAGTCTTGGAATACAGTTCAAATATGCATTTCCCCCATTTAAACAACTTTGCATCTTTGAGCATCGAACTCCACCCGCTTATTTTTTTCTGCCAAGTTACACAATGTTTTGAGTACATTCCATTTCTATAATCAGTTTGTCCAATACACTTGTATTGTCTGCTAATTTACACAATATTAATTTTCTTTTCACATTTAACTACCATTATATCAATATACATGAGGTGAAATTCTAAAATGTGATCCAACTAATTCAAGAGGAACCCTTTCACCGTACACAGTAAAAAAACTGAACCCGAGCATTTCTACATGGGGCACCAAAGTGAAAGTTCACGATTCCTCTTAAATATTACTATACGTGCCTTGCACCTAGACACCAAACAAATTTCAAGAAATTTGATCTGTGCATGCATTTCTTCAAACCAAATATTTTATCTTTTCTGGTCGGGTTAAGAACTTGGGGGAATTATGCATTAAATTGGGAAAAAAAGGTGTGGTGAAACTCTTGTTGTAATTGTCATGGTTTAAGCCAAGGAGTCGCAGCATCATTCCTGGAAATTGACGTGTTTTCTGTTGTATTTTAACTTGTTTGAATGCTAATATCAGTCAAACAAAACAATCAGGCTTGAGGGCATCTGGGTAGCATAGCATTCTATTCCATTGTCTACCAACACGGGGATCGCCGGTTTGAATCCCTGTGTTACCTCCGGCTCGGTTGGGCGTCCCTACAGACAACTGACTGTGTCTGCGGGTAGGAAGCCGGATGTGGGTATGTGTTGTGGTCGCTGCACTAGCACCTCCTCTGGTTGGTTGGGGCACCTGTTCAGAGGGGAGGGGGAACTGGGGGGGAATAGTGTGATCCTTCCACGCGCTAAATCCCCTTGGTGAAACTCCTCACTGTCAGGTGAAAAGAAGCGGCTGGCGACTCCACATATATCGGAGGGGGCATGTGGTAGTCTGCAGCCCTCCCCGGATCAGCAGAGGGGGTGGAGCCGCGACCAGGAAGGCTCGAAAGAGTGGGGTAATTGGCTGGATACAATTGGGGAGAAAAAGGGAAAATTAAAAAGAAAAAAAAAACACATCTGATGCAAAGTACTAAAACATGTTGTGTTTTTGTCTCTGGCATTTTAGAGCTCACCTCGGATTCTCATGAATTTGTTTAGCATATGTTGGGCCGAGAAAGTTAGATTAAATGGCACTTTCACAATTAAGGGGCTCAGGGGCTTATGAATTTGAATCACTAACTTTGCCAGGTCTAACAAAAGCCCAAGGGACAGTAGCCGAGCCTGTAAGGGCAGAGGCTATCGGAAAGAGAATAGGAGAAGTGTCAGAGAGCTGTTATATATTGGAATATGCTTCTGGCAAAGTACCGACTGGTGTTTTGGACTGCCATTCATCACTGCTGACCCAACATGAACCTCAGGGTCTTTGCTATTCCATCACTGATCAAGGTAGGGCCTTGAAGTACAGTTGATGGGAGGCAGGGAAACTATAATTTTATGCTTTATAAATGCCTTTATGATAATGTCTTGGAAATGTTGAACTCGTGTCTAGGATTATCACCCCCCCCCCCCACAGAAGGCATACAAAGGCATTTATAGCTTGGAATAAGTGAGAACGTGATTACCTTCGGAGCCTCATTTTAACCCAATCCAATCGGGCCCTTACTTTGCTCTATATTATTCAATTTCCCTGCAGCTAGCATGCTGATTAAATTACTTTCCAAATGAAGTTACTGAAGAGACAGTGAATCCATCTACTTCCCTGATGCAATTGGTTACTTTTTAGTGCCCCCTACTTCCCACCATATCTTTGAACATACAGGTCTGGGTAATGTTACACTTCTCTTGCCATTATCTGAGGAAACCATCTTCTGTTCCAAACCAGTGTCTTGATCTTCGTCTGTCTGGACCTTCTCTTTCTCTCTCTGACTATCTCACACCTGACACAGGAGGCACATATCTGTTTAATCTTGGAATGATTAATTCATGAAGCTCCACAAACACAAGATGCAACCTGGGAATCCACAGAAATTATCAGGACTTGAGGTGCCGTGGCTCAAATCAGTGAAGCTGAGATTTCCCAGGATGTATTTTGTGTATGTCTTATGGTTTCAGCACGTTTCTAGTCCACTCCATCTCTTGACTGGTTGAGAGTCTCGCTGCATTTCCGTCAGACATATTTTGAACTCAGGGAGCTATGTGGTCCCTGTTGATTTTGGTACACAGAAAAAAAAAATTGTGGTTAAATATCCAGATTAGGGGCATCCGGGTAGCATAGCGGTCTGTTCTGTTGCCTACCAACACGGGAATCGCCGGTTCGAATCCCCGTGTTACCTCCAGCTTAGTCAGGGTATTAGAGGGCTCTGCTAAAAAGCAAAAACCCTGCCGTGAGTACACTTAAGCACAGGCCTAGGTCCCTGACCCACAAATCCACAAAACTAAGCCATGGCTTATGAGAGAGAGTAAAATAATATGAACTACAAATTAAACTGTCAAAAAGACCTGCAAGTGAATCAGCTCCACTTCGACATTTGGGATAAGCCACAGAGATGCAGGTAGGAGTATGGTGTTCAAGTGTGTGTATCAGGGTATCCAGGTAGCGTAGTGGTCTATTCCATTGCCTACCACCACCAGTTCGAATCCCCGTGTTACTTCCAGCTTGATCAGGTGTCCCTACAGACACAATTGGCCGTGTCTGCGGGTGGAAAGCCCGATGTGGGTATGTGTCCTGGTCGCTGCACTAGCACCTCCTCTGGTCGGTCAGGGGGCCTGTTTGGGGGGTAGGGGGAACTGGAGGGGGGGGGGGGCGTGATCCTCCCATGCGCTACATTCCCCTGGCAAAACTCCTCACTGTCAGGTGAAAAGAAGCGGCTGGCAACTCCACATGTATCCGAGGAGGCATGTGGTAGTCTGCAGCCCCCCCTGGCTCGGCAGAGGGGGTGGAGCAGCAACCGGGACGGCTCGAAAGAGTGGGGGTAATGGCCGGATACAATTGGGGAGAAAAAGGTGGGAACCCCCCCCCCCCAAAAAAAAATCCAGAGCTGTCCATTGCTAAGTCCAGACCAAAGCACTGAAGGAAACCATGAACATATATATATATATATATATATATATATATATATATATATATATATATAATTAATTAAAATTTTCAAATGTTCATTTTTTACAATGTAAGAAAGTGCATCCGCTACAGAAGTGCATGAGTAAGAAATTGTACATATAGTATAATTTTTGCATGCGTGCTTTTTTTTTTTTTGCATCCTGAGAATTCAGTATGAATATTTCAAATACTGTGTAGGAGGAGGAAAGTGGAGTGAAGAGTGAACTATGCCGAGCTGTGCGTGCCAAAGGCCCAGACCAGACCAGGATTGTACTTTCAACACACTCCATAAAACCTCCATATCCACAGTTGTTTCAGCAGAAAACCCTTCACTATAGACTTCTGGAATCATTTCACATTTTCCCCCGTTTTGTCTTCAAACAGAAAACCAGACTTTTTGGTTTTCGGTATGAAGATCACGCGGGCAAGACACCCTGCTTTAACTTAACGTCGGTGAATAAGCTCCCATCACCTGTCAAGTCAAAGTGAACATTAAACAGAGTGTGAAATTCCTGAGCTCTTCTACCACAGCAGCAGTGTGGCCATTTGTCACGCATATGGATCAGAGTCCCTCGCTTTACTAATACTGACATGGTACACAGCACCCTAGGCCTACATGCCCTCCTCCTTGCTGTAATGCTTAAATGATCCATATTACCGTGGTTAATTCCCTCCCTGTTCCCCTTGCCACGGTGGATTGCTTATATCGTTCCCTTTGCCTTTTGAGAGTTAACATGCTGCACTGGAGCTGCTGCTGGGATGGAGCTGTGTGCTCTAAGTGGCCTATTTGCATTCCAGGTGGATGTGTAATGTTTGGGT
The DNA here is from genome assembly GCF_029633865.1 of Lampris incognitus. Classification (NCBI taxonomy): domain Eukaryota; kingdom Metazoa; phylum Chordata; class Actinopteri; order Lampriformes; family Lampridae; genus Lampris; species Lampris incognitus. The sequence continues at coordinate 136,301,897 of NC_079211.1, read as the reverse complement.
TTATTATTAACTGGATTTGATGGAAGACAGCCTTTGACTGGGAGAGAAATAATCAAGAAGTTAATCATCGCCTCTTAATCTCCTGAATGTGTGCTTCCTCTTAAGGTGTTTAGCCAGGGCTAGCTGGGTTAAATTAGAGATGAATAGAAAAGTATTGCTGCAAAACGAGAAGCTATCATGTCCACTCGGCTGCTGGTTGTTGCCAGCAAGTCCATCTAGCTGCATTTTCACCTTCCGTTCATAGAGACAGTTGTCTCACTGACCTACATTCTGCAGTTCACCTGTGATGAACACACATCATGGCTATTGCAAGGAGAGATAATGCATTAAACTACTGACACTGCATGTAGCATTACCTCATGCACACATGGAGGCACGAGGAAAGAAAAAGGAGGTAAGATGGGGGAGGATGTGTCATACGTACTAATGCCAGTAACACGTAAAGCTAATGAACTTAACTTGCTGTAATTATTTTACAGTTCATGATGAGTCACTGTACTTTGGAAATGTTTTGACTGGGGCGTCCGGGTAGCGTAGCGGTCTATTCCGTTGCCTACCAACACGGGGATCGCCGGTTCGAATCCCCGTGTTACCTCCGGCTTGGTCGGGCACCCCTACAGACACAAATTGGCCACATCTGCGGGTGGGAGGCCAGATGTGGGTATGTGTCCTGGTCGCTGTACTAGCGCCTCCTCTCGTTGGTCGACACACCTGTTCAGAGGGGGGGGGGAACTGGGGGTAATAGTGTGAGCCTCTCATGCGCTGCGTCCCCCAGGCGAAACGCCTCACTGTCAGGTTAAAAGAAGCGGCTGGCGACTCCACATGTATCGGAGGAGGCATGTGGTAGTCTGCAACCCTCCCCGGATCAGCAGAGGGCGGGGGAGCAGTGACCAGGATGGCTCAGAAGAGTGGGGTTGATTGGCTGAATACAATTGGGGAGAAGGGGGGGGGGGACTTTGACATCACTAGATCTGTAGTAGTCTGTCACCAAGACGAGCTTTTTTTACATCAAGCTTAACTTACCAAGAGAACACAATCCACAAGATGTTCCCAAGTCCACAAAAATAAATGTCAGTGAATCTGATTGCATTTGGCACTTTTGAAAGCATTTTACTCGAGACAGATTTTGAGGCACCAGGAAGTCTTTAAACTTGTCTCACATTCAACACATATCAGTGTTAAGGACAACCCAGTCCTTTTACTTTGCAGCTGTGTCTTCTGTCCTTGATGCTTTCAGGCAGATGAGGGCCCTCGCTTCAAAATGTCATCACACCACTCTTACTTTCTGAGGGTCTCAGCAGGCATTTTAATACATTTAGCATCTGTTCATACCATGAAGCAAACTATGCTGTGAAAGGTGTTAGAGTGTATTTCAAGACAGTATACATATGTACACATGCTTGTGTGTGTGTGTGTGTGTGTGTGTGTGTGTGTGTGTGTGTGTGTGTGTGTGTGTGTGTGTGTGTGTGTGTGTGTCAGAAGAAGAACCCATTTTGGTTTCTCTGAATATGTACTTCCAAGAGGTGGATCGAAGTCCAGTAAATAGGTTTATTTTCCAAGTTGGACGTCTTTTCAGAAACCTTTTCCAGGCCCTGATTTGTCTGTAACTTGCTGTTTTTTGTTTTAATGTGCTGTTTTATAGAGATGCCATCATGCAGTTGGTCTTATATTGGTTTCATCTTGAAAATCAGGACAGTGAGGCCTTTTTTGGTGTACGTGAACACCACTGAACTTGTGAGATAGTTTCATCCAGCGTTCTGTGGCATGGAAGAGAAACTGAGCGGGCCCGAATTCTGCTCTGACCTCACTCAGCTTTATACTTTCAGCAGCGTTGCCCTTCTGTAGTTAATGGGACGAGGCGCCATCCTCACTGCTCTGTGATCTGTATGCAGGCAATCCTGGATCCTGCAGTGTGCCCTAAGAGAATACGGAGTACGGAGATGTGTCACACGCACACACATGCTAGCATGCACGCACGCACGCAAATGCATACACACACTCCTGCAGACTGTGGAGTACAGGGTATACAAGCATTGTAGGTTAAATAAGTATTCAACAATCAAATTAGCACAGTTACAGGAAGAATGGTTACCTTGTATGCAGAGTATTCACAGAGAAAACAAAAACTGGGCCTTATTCTGCTCTTAATACATCTGATTCTCTCTTTTTATACTCTAATGGTGCAACTTCAAATGCATACCTGACTTACACAACTCTTGCCATAATGAGTTAACAAGAGGAATTTCTGCTTCGTCCTCTCGTTGTCTGTGAAAGGTACATACCGTACGTACATGTTCCCTCTTCGCATGATGCCTTGGGTAACTACCCAATCATTTCTTTATGGATTGACTGCAAACTTGAGATTAAGGCCACATAAATCTTACTTTAAGCTTCGCAAAATAAAACACAGAACAGAATCCCCTGATCGAATATGATCGTTTCTTTCTTTGGAAAGTCTCCATGATGGGATTCCAGAAGTTGCTGTAAAAATTTCACACAGCACTCGTGAAGCCTGGGATAACCGCTCTGGATAAGGGAACAGGGATGGCCATAAGGGCGTTATGAAGGAAAGGAAAGTGAGTGGGAGGTGGAGAGGCCTAGCTCTAACAAGCTTATCTTGCCCTTAATTTGGTTAGGGCCATCAAAGCGCCGGGAGCCGGCGTCGCTAGGGGCGATCGTATTTTTTTGACCGCTACCTGTGACAGCAATTACAGGTTCCCCTTCAAGTGTGCCTTTGTTTTGGTGGCAGACTCCACTGCATGGCTAGAATGAGATTACCTTCGCGCTGTGCGTTTGGAGGGTAATCAAAGCCTCAACAATGCGAGGGTCCGTGCCCCTCTCAATAAACATCTGTTTCCCCCGAGCACCAGCCAGTGCCACTGCACCTTTACAGTACAGAGGGCTGTTGTGCCATTATTGCAATCACGAAAGAGCTCTTGTTTTAAATCATTCATATGCAGGAAAATATATCCCACGTCCATAACCCCGTGCAGAAGCAGACATGAACATTTCATTAGCCAAGAAGACAAGTACAGCCTACAATGCTCCAAACTGAAGGAGGGATATCATTCAAGAGCAAATGATCCATGCATTAAATGCATAAGTGAATACCTGACACCAGAGCAATGTCACCTTCATTACAACAACTTAAAACAGGCCTGCAATTACATCCTCTCTTCCGAGCCGTCCTGGTTGCTGCTCCACCCCCTCTGCCGATCCAGGGAGGGCTGCAGACTACCACATGCCTCCTCTGATACATGTGGAGTTGCCGGCCGCTTCTTTTCACCTGACAGTGAGGTGTTTTGCCAGGGGGACGTAGCACATGGAAGGATCACGCTATCACCCCCCCAGTTCCCCCTCTCCCCCGAACAGGTGCCCCGACCAGCCAGGGGAGGCGCTAGTGCAGCGACCAGGACACACACCCACATCTGGCTTCCCACCCACAGAAACGGCCAATTGTGTCTGTAGGGACTCCCGACCAAGCCGGACGTAATGCGGGGATTCGAACCGGCGTCCCTCTTGTTGGTAGGCAACGGAATAGACCGCTACGCTACCCAAACGCCCTGATACACACACTCGAACGCCATACTCCTACCTGCATCTCTGTGGCTTATCCCAAATGTCGAGGTGGAGTTGATTCAGTTGCATGTCTTTTTGACAGAGTTGAATTTGTAGTTCATATTATTTTACTCTCTCTTATAAGCCACAGCTTAGTTTTGTGGATTTGCGGGTCAGGGACCAAGGCCTGTGCCTAAGTGTGCTCACAGCAGGGTTTTTGCTTTTTAGCAGAGCCCTCTAATACCCTGGGAATGTTTTCCATTCTCTCAGTAGCTGTGAGGGAGAAGCAGCTCACTGCCAGGGCTGAACCCTTACGAGAGATGAAAGAAAGATGAGCGAGCTCATGCAGACCACCACCCAGAAGTACCCTATTGTTTCGGGGTGTGAAATGTGTTGTAACATATTGCAGGCAAAAGCAGTGTAATGTCGAGTCCCGAGGTTTTGGTGAAAATGGGCTGGGATCTGGATGTAGAATGAAACTGAGCTTTTTCATGCGTCAGTTCATTTTTTCCCCCCTTGTTTATAATTTGTATGGGTTCTTTTTGTTTTGTCAGGACACTGTGGTACAAACTATGCTGGCCTACGACCAGGCCAATTAGTGTGATGTATGGGGGTTTCTGTGTCATGAAAAAGCACAAGAAATCTGCATACTTTGCTCTCTCTCTCTCTATTTTTCTCCTTTTCATTAAATAATTTTGTTGAAGTTGTTTTCAAACTTGTTTAAAAGAGTATGTTCAATAACGACTGGTTTAAACTCAAAATTCTCTCTTTCCTTCTCACTTTCTCTCCAACAGCAAAATGTCAACTCATACCCTTTTCAGTTTATACTGGCAATAGGTTGCTAGGTGCAGAGATGACACCTGTATTAGCAACATCAAAAAGCAATGCTTTTCCTCATCTGATGCAAAGCAAATGCTGATTCATGTTCAATTATGAAATATCAGACTCGGAATACTAAGGACGACCGTCATTCCACAATTCTGCACTTGTTCTCCAGCAGTTTTATGCTCCCCTTCGGCAGATAGTTGCCTTTATTCATCATCATTATTATTATTCTATATATTCATTCATTTTTACTTGAGATTCAATTTGACATGAACTTGGCGATAAAATGAGCATGGCCAGAAAAAAACACTTACTTAATTGAGTGTAATTGCAGTATATTTACTCCGTGGTATGTTGTGTATATGGTTAACTGTGGCTATATTATGGTACTTACCCTGCAATTTCAGGGTTCAAGCTTCCTGTGCCTTCAACCTCATCACATCAGTTTTGAGTACAGCTGTAAATAATGATATAATTGAACTCTTAAATATCAATAAAAGTAACAATCTATGTGTTTACTGCCTATCCCAAATGTGCTGTAAATTGTAGGCAACAAATGAGAACGTATTAAAAATTAACCTAAATGGAGCAAGCTGGTACTCAGAAACTGCTGTGGTCTGCAATTTCTGTTTTGCTGAGACTAGGTTGCAGGCTTAGCCTTGTTGTTCAATATTCTGTGAATAATTGAAACTGACTTCTTGCACCCAAATCTACAATGTCTTCATAAATCCTCTTGAGGACATTAAAAGAGAGGAAAAAAAAAGATGCTGACTAGATAGTGACAACTGAGAATCTCTGACACTTTACCTGGCTTACTTTTTATGGGATGATTATATGTGTAATCTTGCTCTTACTGTTTCTCTCTCTCTTTCTTTTCCTCACACAGATGGACATGATTGTGCCTACCAAGATAACAGGTATCATCACACAGGGAGCCAAAGACTTTGGCCACGTCCAGTTTGTTGGCTCGTACAAGGTGGCGTACAGTAACGATGGAGAGCGGTGGATTATATATCAAGATGAAAAGCAAGGGAAGGACAAGGTAAGCAGTTCTAACCCCCTTTGCACCTCCTGGCAAGGAATGCAATCAAAGACAAAAGTTCTACAAGTTACGATTGGGCCTAAAAGGCAAGGCAGAGGTAACCAAATAAAAGCACAGCGACGGGGCGTCCGGATGGTGTAGCGGTCTATTCCATTGCCTACCAACATGGGGATCGCCGGTTCGAATCCCCATGTTACCTCCGGCCTGGTCGGGCATCCCTACAGACACAATTGGCCGTGTCTGTGGGTGGGAAGCTGGATGTGGGTATGTGTCCTGGTCGCTGCACCTAGCGCCTCCGCTGGTCGGTCGGGGCGCCTGTTCAGGGGGGGGACTGGGGGGGAATAGTGTGATCCTCCCATATGCTACATCCCCCTGGCGAAGTCCTCACTGTCAGGTGAAAAAAAAAAGTGTCTGGCGACTCCATATGTATCGGAGGAGGCATGTGGTAGTCTGCAGCCCTCCCCGGATTGGCAGAGGGGGTGGAGCAGTGACCAGGACGGCTCGGAAAATAGGGTAATTGGCCAAGTACAATTGGGGAGAAAAAGAGGGGGGGAGGAGCCAAAAAAGCATAGTCACAATCCCATGTATGTAGACATGATGGCATTCACATTGGCTACCAAATCCCGAATGCATGACCATGGGGAAGTTCTGTTCTTTGAATTGAATAATTACACTACAACAGATGGTGACATTATAGACTGAAAAAACTTACAAAATGGAGGGGGGGGGGGGACCAACATTTTGAGCTGAAAAATATTCAGCGTGGGCCTTGTTCTGTATTTCCCCCCACTCCTGTTAACATCTTATCTCTGGCTCCAGCAGAGCTTGCCTGGTCTCTTGTCTTTTCGCCTCTTTCTGGCTTTGGGATCAGATAAGAACATGTTGTCAAGCAAGGCTGGCCAGTACTACAGTGAAAATCTCTTTTACAGCCTTTAAACCAAGTGCACATCCTTTCTAACTGCCCACATGAACAGAGACACTAGAGGGCACAGTTGATATCAGTACAGCGGTGGGTGTATGGGGGCAGCTGGAGCAACTTGTTTGTTTGACTATACAAGGTTCTGTTTACTTTTCAGTCTTGCTATTATTGTGGATAAGGGCTTCCTACTTCGCTTGTTCAATTATTTTAAATGGTTTGAAATGGCAGAGGATATGTCAGGATTTTGTTGAACCAATACATGTATATTTCATTTTGCGACGCATCCTTACTAGAAATAGGCAGGCAGCATTGCTTCCTGTTACTGCGTATTATGATCACAGAAAGTTGAATCAGTTCATCTGGACACGTTTATTGACATCTAAGTGACATGTTCAGTCTAAACTGACTGCAGGTATCCCCACCCCTTATAAACAATACAATTGCATAACGACCGAACCCAATGATCGGTTTCATATGCAAATTTAGAATGACTAAGGCCGCCATTTTGACGGCTTTGGATTTTTAAAGTTTAATAACTTTGTGGAAAAAGATAACAGACCTGCCGCTCCCTGAATGCTCCTAAAATTGTATATAGTTGCATTAAAATGAGTTTTAGATCAGTTGCACAAAAAAAGTTATGATAAGATCTAATTAAAATGACCATGAGCCATCATAAAGACGGCTCGTAATTTGTGCGTCGTCGTGCGTGTCATGTCACACTATTTATGAGGCGTGTTGGTCACGTCATTTCCTTTGTGAAGTTCATTGCTCTGTCCTAGAAACACACTGGTGTTTTCCAGTGCAGAGTAATAGTCTAAACTTGATTTTTGATTATTGCCAACATGTATGGGTACAGATGCCGTTTCAGACGCACCATGGCTACCACCGAGGCGTCGCAGTATTTACAGGCGTTAGGCAGCAGCCATTTTAAATTTTTTGAAAAATAGTATTGAAGTTGTTAAAATGATAATTTTGGTGTCAGTCGTTTCTTAACAGACATACTAACATATGCAATGCGTTAATATCTCAATTGGGTATTTATCTTGACAGAATATAGAGTTTAAAAACCAGCGGCCATTTTGACCGCCCATGGTCGTTTTAGGTAGGAGTGAAATCCCGGTCGTTCTAGTGTTAACTAGAGTTACAATGGCCATGTGTACTATTCACAGAGGATTGGGGAATAGCTGCAATTATAGCATATGCATATTATGATACGAGCCTGGAAATATGTAATAGCAACAACCCCAAAACTATGTAGGACTAGTGGTTTCCACCTTCCTGTGTATACACACAAAACAAAGAGCTAACAATGCCTTGATTTGTCATAAGAGCAGAAATTCAGATAACTTCGCATTTCATGGTGTACCTCAAACTTGTCTGTTTTAAAATGTCAGCTTTTGTTTTGACGGGTTCAATATGATAATTCTTAAACAGATATAAGCTGGCATATTGTCTTGACACTTACAACTCTCCCGTTGCATTTCATCAATTTGTTTCCTAGGTTGATAAATCACCAGTTCAACAGTCTTCCAAGACATTTATTTCACTCCTGCAGTTCATCGCTTGAGAAGTTCATAATTTCAACACCCAAGATGATGTTTGAGTTTGGGCCACCACTTACGGTGTATAATTTTCAGTCGAGCAACCTCAATTCTGAGCACTGGACGAGTTCCAACTGCTTAGCGAGCGTCATCTGAGAAAGACAGCGAGAAACAGAAAAGCACAGCTGATATCTGCTGAATGCTTTGTGTTTTAAATCAGCTTATTTACAGGATTAAATTATTTAGTGGAGCACCGTCATCCAGCAACAAATGAGGATTTTATGATCCGCTTGACACAAGATACAAGTCATTCTAAAATCCATTCCATACCACCTGCCCGCTGTTTTGTTTTTGTTTTTTTCGAGCATCCCTCTTTATATTGCAGAGCAGAAACCAGGATGTCTACCTGCTGTATCAGAGGACAGCCATGTTTAGTGAGGCTTCTGAAAATGTGGGAAGCCTCACTGTGGAAATGTCCCCATGCACACCGAGGCCTGAGCCAAGGGGGCTGTTCAGATGTATGACTCTTCAAGGTATTTCCCCCCCCCTCAGCCAAATGAAGCAGCTACTAATGCTGGAGGACACATATTTGGCTGTTGGACCCCCGAGTTCCTGTCTGCCATACTGCAAGGCTTGGTGCAGATACTGTCTCTCGTATGTGTGTGTGTCTGTTTATGCGCGTGCCTGTTTCCTGTCAGTGTGTATGTCTGGGTCGAATACAGTGATAGGGTCTTGTAAGTATTCTCCTCAGCTCCCTGCTCTAGCTCCTGTGTGGCGGAGGCTGCAGGCAGTTAGATCTAGATTGAGAGAGGAGGCTCTGTCAGAATACAGATGTCCTCAAACACAGGCAGTATCCCACCTTGACAAAATCCATGTAGTCCCATACCTTTCTTGCCTTCTCTTTATGAACAAACTACTTGCACCTGCACACGTATCACACACACACACACATTCTGATAAACTTCATTTCAGTAAAAATACAATATCAAAATTTTTTTTCAAACATGTATGAACTCGGGGTGTCTGGGTAGCGTAGCAGTCTGTTCCATTGCCTACCAACACAGGGATCTCTGGTTCGAATCCCTGTGTTACCTCCGGCTTGGTCGGGCGTCCCTACAGACACAATTGGCTGTATCTGCGGGTGGGAAGCCGGATGTGGGTGTGTGTCCTGGTTGCTATACCTCCTCTGGTCGGTCGGGGCGCCTGTTCGGGGGGGGGGGGGGGGGTATAGTGTGATCCCCCCACGCGCTACGTCCCCCTGGTGAAAAGAAGCGGCTGGTGACTCCACATGTATCAGAGGAGGCATGTGGTAGTCTGCAGCCCTCCCCGGATCAGCAGAGGGGGTGAAGCAGCGACCAGGACAGCTCGGAAGAGTGGGATAAATGGCCAGATACAACTGGGGAGGAAAGGGGGAGGGGGGGGTAAAAAAAAACATGTATGAAATGAGCTCTCACATGTACACACTCTTTACTTTGGTGGCTAGCTTCTTATGCTATCAATATTATCATTTACTTGGGAGTTAACATTTTCACAGTGCATTGATTAGAATAGCCAGGCACAAATATAATTGATTTGTGTTTGATGGTGTTCCTCTTGGGCACTACAGGGTTAATTATATATAACCTGCAATTCCCTCCGGCTCAGTATTCACAGATGTGGTAAATGCAATCATAGTTTAAAATTAGCCACTGATTGCCATAGTTTTCTTCTAGTTTAAAAATATTGTTGGTAATGAGTCAGTGCGCACCGCGGAACCTCAAGTATGTCATTATTAACTTTTATTGTCTCCATATTGGCTGTCTGTTGAAGAAAGTGGTTAGTTTGTGGGTTTGAATTTAATTGAATGCTACTTTCCCTCCCTCCGCTTTGCTGGCAGGCCACTATTGACTTCTCAGCAAAAACGGATTTGAGCTTGCCTTGTTTCACCAGGGCTGACTCTGGCAACACAAGGTCAGAGAGCGGATAGGTCTGGGTGACCTGTGTTCTTGGCCTTTTCTGCAGGTTTAAATAATTGAGTATGGCTAGTCATGTATCCCCAGAGGGCCCTCAAGTGTTCCCCTATTAATGTATACCCTTGACTTTTGATGCTTGGGAATAGACTCTGGGCTTCTGGGTCAGTCTGAAGTCACGCAGCAGAACAGAGATTGGGCCAGTGTGTATCTGGGCTGTTAGGTGGCATATACAGGATGCAGGATTAGAAAAGGACACCATCATGCAACCACTGCCACAAAGTGTAACGGCTTTATAGTATCATGGACTACAACAGCTATTCAAGGAATTAAAGGACAATTCCATTTTTTTACAACCTGGGTCTCATTTTTGCAGGCTCCGCCCTCATGCATATTGGCTATGATACAGTTCTACTCACCAGGTTTATTATAGAAGTTCAACTTCATGTATGCTTGGGCGGCACAGCGGCGCAGTGGTTAGCTCCGTGTGGAGTTTGCAGGTTCTCCCTGTGTCTGCAGTGGATTTTCTCCGGGTGCTCTGTTTCCCCCACCATCAAAAAAAAGACATGCATGTTAGGGTTAGTACTCCTGTCTGTGCCCCTGACCGAGGCATGGCAAGACAAACTGGAGTTGGTCCCCAGGCGCTGTACGCAGCTGCCCACTGCTCCTAGCTACACAGCTAGGATGGAATTTCCCTACAGGGATCAATAAAGTATCTCAAAATCAAAAAAAAAAAAAAAAAAACCACTGCACTCAGCTTTACTATGGTGTCTTATGGGGCGACATATTTCAGCAAGTCAGTTTTATTTGTATAGCCCAATATCACAAATTTGCCTAAAACAAGTCCAGTTTAACCCAGATATCGCAACCAAGTATTTGGTTGTGATGTCTAATATTACCCATGGTGGATGTCATTACTGAGCTACACGTTGGTTCAACTTCTAGCAATTACAGCCTATACTTACCGCACATTAATAATAACCGTCGACGAACTACCTGGACAGCACAGTTGAAAAATCACAGATAATGGAAACTCGTACATATATACGTACAGTCTAACTGAGGCACTAGGGTTTTTTGTTGTTGTTTCTGAAAGGAAAGATTTACGGCCTGTGTTGAGTTGCCCCGTAAGTGGTCCACTGTCCAAAATATCCAAAATGAAGCTGGTGAGTAAAATATCATAATTAATATGCAAGATGGCAAAAACTACAAAAATGAGACCCAGGTTGTACAGAAAAAAACAAAAAGGTATTTTTCTTTAAAGTCAGGTGGGACATTTTGGTTTATTTGTGTATTTACAAGTGCTTGGTACACAAGGTCTTTTTTTCTCTGTTTGCGGTAGTCTGACATCCTCGAGACCATGGATCACGAGATATTGACCAAAACTATCAGAGGATTCACTCAGAATATTTTTGGCAGTGACACACCTTGTCCTTTTTAAGTCTGCAGTTTTTGTTTTTTCATACTGAAAGAAGAAATCCTTTTTCTCCCTCTCTCACACATACATTACATTACTGAGTTTGTTCAAAGACTTCGTGAGTGTTGTGGTCACTTTAGCAAAAATGGCAAGGGCGAGTCTATAGTGAACACATTCTTCCTTTTATCACTCAGCTAACCCTCATTTTGTGATTCTTTCCATATCCTGTTCCAGATGATATATTTTGGGGAGATAGCTTCCAACAGTGTGCAGGTCCCCAGACAGTCTAGGAGAGATTCTTGTCTTATTTCAATCAGCTGCTGCTTTCATGGCCTTCCTGTCCGGCCTTTTATATTGCTCTGTTGTGTTCTAGCTGTCACATCACTATTGAGGCAACCGGTGCATGAACTGGACCAAAACAGGTGCCAGGACCCTAATTCAGCAGTTGCAAGACATGAGCATCGCATGTGTCTTGGATATCTTTATATTTATATGCATATTTTGATGATATAGCCCTCTTCAAGTGTATTTGTGTATGCATTTCATGACATACATTACCATAGTTTGTGCATGTGTATATTTAGTTAATAAAAACTTTTTATATAGCTATTAATACACAAATATAATATTGCATATGTGATCCAATAAAACAAACTGAACATATGATATCTGTTGGCCCACAGACTAAATTGGATAATGAAAAAGAATGCCAATGATGCAGTCACATCAAATCAACATAAACCGAGTACAACTGAAAAGTTATTTAATTTATTCCTTTATCTTCTGGTAAATCAACATTTCCCCCTTGCAGTAATGGTATATACCATTATAAATAATAATAGTAATAAATCAAATTTATATAGCACTTTTCTAACACTCAAAGTCGCTACGAGAGGGAGAGGTGGCAGCCACACATGACGCCAGCAGTACTCTCCCAATTACACAGATACAAAAGGGCAAGAAAAGCAAAAAACAGCACTGTAGACGTTGATTTTCTGTACGGGTTTACTCCCATTGTCTATTCCTCTCCCGAGGTATCCACTAGGCAGTGGCACTATTTAACCCATAGCTAGGGGCTGGTTTGTGGGCTTCAGGTAATATCTACACACCGGTGGGCTTACGTACTGCACGTCTAGGGGCCAGACCTCCTCCGAGCCAGGGTCCAAGGTGTACCCAGTTACTGTGTGTCACCATGAGGAGGCACTAGGTAGGGCTTGCTGTTGGAAAGGCTATGTACTGGCAGGGAGAGACTTATATGCTTGGCTCTGCTGTTTGCATTTCTGCCAGCCAGCGGTGAAGTTTGAGAGTGAGACGTGACAGGCACAGAACACTACACCAACACACTAGACGCTTCACAATAACCCCACTTCCTACACATTATTACAAGCATGACAGAACAAAGGAGAAAAGAGAAAGCATGAGAACTCACCCCATTCAGTCAGTAGTTTCAGTCCTTGTCCACAGTGTACTCCCAAAGATTTAACTTCTCTGTAAATCCAGCATCCAACCTTATCTTTCACAATGAGCCAATTATTTGCCTTGCAGAAATAGTCAATGTGGTCCCTCACCCAGCAGTCAGGTGCACTGTGCCCATGGTGCGAAGTGTCACTGCCACCACCTCAATAGTTGGCAGCTGACGGGGGAGGCAGTGACACTTCGCATGGTGTTGGTGCCACAACTAGTACCAACAGCCTGTGAGTCATTTGCACTGCAGCTAGCTACTAATGGCACAGTTACAACAGCATTCAGAAATTAACCCTCGTCAGTTACTAAAGTTTCCTCCTGGTTCTCTGTGTTTTTTTTTTTTTTTCGTTTAGTGTTTTTTATCCATTTTAACAAGGACATGTTGTGTTGTTTTCTCAGCATTAACTTAGCTGTGTGTTTACACAAAGATGCCATTACGTGGGTGATTAAGGGTGCATACCTAGACTCATCAGAACGTGACAGTACACAATCAGAAGTACCGGCCCATTTCAGGCAATGGAAGCAACACCACTTGAACTGATGCACAATTTCTCCTCTCCCTAGTGTCATGCGCTACAATGCAATGTAAAATAAAGTGCCAAAAATAATTATAAAATTAAGTTTGTACAGTAAATTTGTTGAATTCCATGCAGGGCCTTCTCAAAATAGTTTGATATACAGTAATCTCACCAAAAACTTTAAATTGTAATAATGCAGAGAAATCAGGGGGAAGTTGCAAGACAGGAGTTGAGACACAGGTCTCATCCATGAAATAAACACTTACTCAAGTGTAAGACTGTCAGGCAGAATGTGCTTGAATAATACAAAATGTAAAATATAAAGAACTGCACTCTTCTGAAGTCGCTTACTTCAGTTTTATGTTCCAACAGCTGCATGTTTCAGAGCACACTTTGACCTCACATCCAGTTCCCAGCTGACGGTTCGTTTGTTGCTCTGCTTGCTTTTAACTTTGATAACTAACGACTTTGAACAACTCATTGGGACCATTAGATTATTTTAATTGATTTTAGGGTTTGCCTCTATTATTATTTTATTGGATCATCTACTCCTGCACTGGCTTGATCGCACTCTAGTCTCCGATTCTGTCGTACTGGAACTTTATGCAGCTTGTTTCTAGCCTGTGGCTAAGCTAACCAAAACAATTATACCAACTTTGCCCTGTGAGGACTGTGTGCTACTAAAGAAAGCAAACAGAAAGATTGCTGACCTTGAACAGGATGTTTGATGGCTTTCTGATGAACTCCATAAGAAAGACTCCCTTTTGACCATTTTCATGGACATGGCTTCTGGGCAGTCCAAATGGATTGCTTCTCTCAGTGCAACCATCCAGGACACAGTTCTGTTAGACCCCTCCACTTGTCCACAGCTTTCCTCCTGCTCGACACCTAACCACCAGTCATCCTGGGCTGAAGTGGCGGTCGGCAGTTGCAAGAGAGGCCCAGAAGGGGCTGCCTCCCTCCCTCACCTCTAAGCTTGTCCAACTGCTACACGAACCTGTCTGACGACACTCCAGTCCACCCAGCTGATGTTCCTGCAGTTCCGACGCGTCCCAATCTGGACCCTTCTGTGTAAATGACGCCTGCTGACACTGCAGCTTCCCCGCTAATGGCTAGCAGTGTTCAGGTGGCTCGCCATCCCACTGTGAAGCCAAAGCAACAGCCCTCATCCTGGGTAATGACCTCCTCTTCCAGTCATAAGATCCTGAAAGAGGCCGTGATTAGATGCTCTTGAAGTCTTCCATGCCCCGAACCAGGGGGGGAATCCATTCTCAGAGCTGATGTCGCTGCCTCGTTACAACCCTTGTTTGCTCAGACCCCCAAACCACACATCTCCTCGTCCCCTTTTCTCCCCAGCCACATTAACAGTTGGGGATTCCATAATCGGGAGCATCCGTTTTCTCAACACAACCATACACTGTTTCTCTGAAGTCACAGTCCCTGACATCCTGGATAAGCTCCCGGGGCTGCTGCCCTCACTCCTGTTCTCCACCAATCGAGTGATTGTTTATGTGGGGACAAACGATGTGGCTCGTCAGCAGTCGGAATTAACCAAAAAGGATTTTATTATCCTACTCCAACACTGGCCTGTGGAGCAGAGCTCACAATATAGGTTTTATTGACAATTTTAATCTGTTTTGGGATCATTTACCCCTCTTCAGAACTGACAAAGTCCATCTCAACAGGCTGGGTAGCCGAATGCTAGCAGCCAACCTGCAGCACGCCATACAGTCTTCTTCACGTGGTTGACCATTTGTGTCCCACACTTCCCTTCTGGAACATCCATTTCCACCTATGGTGGCACCCCACAGTACTGTTCCGCCCACTAGCGCCCCCCACTGGCCTCATCTGTCATTAACCCTCTCACTGGGAGTTTTCCCCATACAGACCATTATTATGCACTGGGCCTGTCATCCACATGACATATTACGACGTGACCGGCATGTAGAGCACAGTGTGCTAACTCTGCTAGTTAAATCAGCTGTTTATATGCGTACAACCTGTCATAAGTTTGCCCTCTAAAACATCCAATCTATCACCAACAAAGCCTCTGTGGTCAATGACTTCATCACAGTGCACAAACTGGACTATTTATGTCTCATGGAAACCTGGCAGTCACAGAATGACTTTCTAAAGCTAAATTCAGCAGCTCCACCAGGATTTGTTCACATACGCGAACCCTGGTCTTCAGGCAGAGGAGTCAACCTTGCCCTGATCTATTGCAATAGTATAAAACTAATGTCTCTCTCTACCTGATTAATCTTCTTTTGAACTGCTGGCTGTTAAGCTCTACGGACCTACACCCATCATTGTAGCTGCTCTGCACAGACCACCTAAGGCATCAGATATTTTTATCACTGAACTTGTAACAGTTTTAACCACCCTCAGTGCAATGTCTCCGAGTATAATCCTAATGGGGGATTTAAATTTTCATTTTGATAACAATGACAATATATTCACTAAAGATTTTAAAGCTATGTTAGATTGTTTTGATCTAACACAATATTTCAACTTTACAACCCATACCAAGGGTCATATCCTTGATTTAGTTTGCAGTTCCAGCATCGCACCATATAACATCACCTCTGCTGAACTACCCATCTCTGACCATAAAGCTGTATTATTCAACACCAACCTACTGCTCAGTAAATCAAGGGTGCATCGTACCATATCATACCGCAACATTACATATGTTAATCCAGATGATCTCAGCAATTTAATTACCTCAAACTCCATTCCTGGTCCCTCCTCCTCACTCCCTGATCTTATGGACTGCTATAATGATAGTTTATATTCCGCACTTGATACTTTAGCCCCTCTGAAAACACGGGTTGTCTCATTTGCCCATACTACTCCCTGGTACACACTTGAACTACATCAGCTATAGGTCAGTGCCATGAGAGGCTTTGCACCAAGACTGGACTTGCTGTTCATAAACAAATTTATTCAGATCATATACTCCATTTACAAAAATGCTCTTTCAACAGCTACAACATCCTTGTATGCAAATATCATCAGTACAGTTGAATGGAATACTAGAACTCTCTTCTCCACAGTGAAAAGGTTGCTCAACCCACCTGAAACCAATATGAACAGTAACCTTTCTAATGAACAATGTTCTGCTTTTTTTGAAGTTTTTCAACTACAAAATTAGTACAGTTCATGAGCACCTGGCCCCTGCTAACATCATGCAGACAGACTTACCATCAGCAAGCGCCATGAAACGGTCCCACCCACTGTCCTATGAGATTTCAGTCTTCCAACTGAAAATCACGTTTTCATATTCTATCTCCCTGATAACCTTAATCATCAACTCCTCTCTGTCCACTGGTACAGTTCCCACTTCACTGAAGGTTGCCATAATTGAACTAACTCAGAAAAAATCTGGTTTAGATTCTATTGACCATTCATCTCCAAAATCCTTGAGAGGTTAGTTACATCTCAACTCCAGATCTACCTTGATAACAATAATCTCTGAACAATTCCAGCCTGGCTTTTGCCCCAAACATAGCACAGAAACAGCCCTGGTTAAGATCACCAATGACTTCCTTCATGCCGCTGACTCTGGTCTGCTCTTTACTGTCATCCTCCTTGACCTCATCGCAGCCTTTGATACTATATTCCATCAGCTCCTCATAGATCATCTGACTAGCATTGGATTTGGGGGCACTGTGCGTCAGTGGTTTGCTTCCTACATTATAGACAGGACACATTCTGTACAGATTCAGGATTACCAGTCAGAAAGTTTGATAGTGCCACAGGATTCAGTGTTGGAGCCACTTCTGTTTATTATTTACCTCCTCACGCTTAGTAAAATCGTCAGGCACTATGGAATCCATTTCCACTGTTATGCTGATGATACACAGCTTTACGTGTCCACTAAGCCCACATCCACTCTCCCCTCCAGTACCCTCACTGCTTGTCTCCAGCATGTACAGATATGGATGAAATTCAACAGTAGTAAAACTGAGCTACTCCTCACTGGCACTAAATCTGCACTCTCGAAAACTTACATTTACTCACTCCCCATTGCTGGAGCCACCATACCTGTCTCCTCACAGGCTAAGAGCCTTGGTGTTATCCTCGATGGTACTCTTTCCTTTTCCAGTTACATAAACAATGTCCCCCAGATTGCCTTTTTCCATCTGCAAAACAGCTCTAGACTATACCCTGCTTTAAAACAACACTCCATAGAAGTCTTAGTCAATGATTTAGTTACATCATGCATTGACTACTGCAATGCCATCCTGGCAAGCATCCCCAACAAACTTACTGTCTTCAACTCACCCAGATTTCTGCAGCATGGATTATTACACATTCAAAGTCCACTACACGTTTTTCCCCTGCGTCATAGCAGAGTAACTTTTAAATTTTATTATTACCATTCAAAGCTCTTCATAATCTATCCCCAGCATATCTCACAGACCTGTTTCAGACTCTCACTGCATCTCGCTCCCTGTAGTCTTCAACAGCAGGTCTATTGGCACTACCAGCCATCAACCTCAGCACAATGGGCACCAGAGCTTTCTCCTATGCTGCACCCAAACTCTGGAACGCCATTCCCCATCACATCTGCATACTGGACTCCATTACAGAATTATTCAAAATTGCTCTTAAAACCCACATTTTTAAACTAGCTTACTCACTTTAATAGCATTAACTGCATCATCTTCATCTTGTTTTAACTCTTAATTATGTATGCTTTATTGTTGATTGCACTCATGTTTTTTTACTACTTTGTTTTATTGTGTTTGACGTAAGGTGACCTTGAGTGTCATGAAAGGTGCCTTTAAATAA
The DNA here is from genome assembly GCF_029633865.1 of Lampris incognitus. Classification (NCBI taxonomy): domain Eukaryota; kingdom Metazoa; phylum Chordata; class Actinopteri; order Lampriformes; family Lampridae; genus Lampris; species Lampris incognitus. The sequence goes on along the minus strand of NC_079211.1, from coordinate 136,283,867 downwards.
AATGCATTATTACACACAGTTGTGAAATAGGACTTGATATAGATTAATTCGTTTTTATCGTTTGTTACATTGATACATGAAAACCCAGAGTTATGCATTCCCGAAAACCTGCTATGTACTCTTACCCAATTAGCAACAGTGAAATAATCAGTCAATTTTAAACTATTCGGAGCTGATTTTCTAGTCTCGACCACCATGTGAGACAGAGACTTTGGCTGAAACCCTGGAGTGTCAGAATAAAATGCTAAATTAACATTTTTACAAAGGTGACAGGGAAGTGATTAATTACATTCAGAGACCGTTCTGAGTTGAAACTCCCAAGAGATTCAAAAACTAAGTGAGGCACAGTCTGAAAAAGAGATATTAAAGGAAAGACAAGAGGCAAAGTAAGGAAAGCTTGATTATGTGATGCCTGTGTTGCTTTCTGTGGGGTGGTTGGATTTGAGTTGTGTTTAGTCAGAGATTTTTGTTTGGTTTGGGTACAAACTTGTGAAAGTTATTTCGTTTACATGTAGTTGAATTGTGGCATTGTTGAATTGTTAGTTACATAGGTGAATCTGAGTATTGATAATAATAATGAGATTTATTCCAGTTCCGATTGTATGTGATTTCTGTGTGCTTGATGAGGACTTTTATTGCGAGGTTCTATTGGCGAGAGATGCGTGCATCCGGGGTCTCAGTCGGGGAGCTGCTGTGATTGGCTGGTTTGCGTTCTGGGGGTGACGTCGGGAAGGTTGGTGCAGCTTCGGAGTGGGGACTCTTTAGTATGACGGGACGAGGACGGACTGGTGAGTGATTGCGGGAGTGAGTGAGTTGTATTGTGTGTTAGCTTTGAGTTGAGGGTACTTGAATGATGTATGTTTGTATTTTGTGTGTTTTCTTTTTCAAGGTTCGTAACCTGTTGGTTAAAAATAAAGAAATTTTCGACCATTGAGTGACGTCCTGTTCATCCTCGCCTCAGCTGCGGGGCTTGTTTGAGAGTTAGCAGCACAGTTACGAACCACCACGACGGCAGAAGAGTTGCTGAACCGTCGCCTGGACGAGAAAGGTTGTGGTATCCATGTTGTTGGTGTAAACGTAATAAACCCGCACATAAGGCCACTAGGGTCAGCGGGCAGGTGGTGAAATTTCCCTTTCAACGACGTACCTGTTTGTAGCTAGCATGCTAGCTCAGGTCCGTGTAGCTGACTAACGTAAGGGCTCAGCTAGCAGTTTAGGAAGCTACCGCTGCTAGCTAAAGTAAGCACAGCTAGTAGGCTATGAAGCTAGTGTGCTAGCTAGCAATTATGAGAGTTAGCATCGGAAGCTAACGTAATTACCGTAACAAAAGCTGACGTGAGCTAGCAAGGAAAGCTAGCCCAGCCAGTAGAATAGGAGCTGGTTAACTAAACAGCTACCTGCTGATGCCAGTGATCACATTTAGCAGCCGTCTAAACTAATGGCCTAAGCTTTAGCTTAGTTTTGAGCGTACCTGGGTAGCAAGCCGGCGGGGGAAGGTGAGACCTTCCCCACTTTATTCATTTGTGTTGCTTTCTATTTTGGGCGGTATCCCCGGGGGGACCCCTGGTGAGCCCGGTAACGCCGCTGAAGACTAGTCAGGCTGAGCTAGTCAGGGCAGAAGATTCTGAGCTAGTGTAGGCAGCTAGAGAGGGCGAAAGACTTTGAGTTAGAAAAGGCGATACAGGTACGCTCAGGGCTTAGCATCCAAGGTAAATCAATAAAAATGGAATCACTAAAGAAAGAGAGGACCAAAGTGAAGACGGCGTTCACGAAAAGAGCCAATTACATCCTTAGAATGGCAACAACCATGGTTCGAGATGAGCTGAAAGTTGAGTGGAAATCATTTTCTGATGATGCAAAAAGGGTTTTTTCTGCAAATGATGACTATGAGGCTGGCTTGCTAGCTGAAGCGAACGATGACGCGGAGGCACTGGATGGGCAGCTCAAAGCAGACATAGAGAGAGTAACCAGAGAGTGTGAGCTCAAAGTTGAAGAGGTGAGACGGGCAGTCAAGTCCAGCCTTTGGTCGAGATATGCGGAGACCGAGCTAATATCTGCCATTGGACGGGCAGAAAGAAGCTATGAAAGCGCTGAAGGAGTCAGCCTGAAAGGAGTAACCTACAGCAACGGTAAGGAGCAAAACGCACTCTTGGAAGGTCTCACCGCCAAGGCAGAAAATCTGCTGGCTGTCTGGGAAGAGTGGATCCCTGAAGGTGTTACGTGCGACATGAGTAAGCGGCTTCGGGTGCTGGAGGACAAGAGAAACGAGCTCTGGATCAGGTGGTTGGCAGAATTCGGCAGGGCCAGGAAAAAGGAGGCCGATGAGATCGCCGAGACTGAGAAGAGAGCCGCTGAGGCCAGGCTAAAGGCTGCCGAAGTTAACGCCGAGTCTGAGGAGAGGGCTGCGGAGGCCAGGAAAAAGGCTGCTAAAGCTCAGCAAAGGATGGCAGAAGCTGCCGAAGAAGAGCGTGCTGAGCTAGCTAAGGCTCAGCGGAAAGCATGGGAGGAAGCACATAGCGCCAGTATGGCAAGCCTGGGAGCGGGAGGCGCGCAAGCAGCAGCCAAACCGAGAGTGCGCCTCCAACCAACAAGACTACCGACGTTCAGCGGTTGCATGAGAGACTTCCACCGATGGCGAAGAGACTGGGAGAGTCTGCAGAGACAGGGAGATCCGTCAGAGTCACCGGAAGTGAAAAAATTCCAGCTCCTAGACAGCGTGGAAGAAAAAATCGCCAAAGACCTCAGACTTTCGAGCTATGATACTGCAGGAGAAATGTTCAGGGTCCTAGAGAACCGGTTTGGGAACAAGACTACCATCGCAATTCAGATAATCAGGGAGTTGGAGAAGTTTCCAGCGGTGAAAGGAAACCAACCAAGAAAGACAATTGATCTGATTCAAGCTGTGGAGAAGGCCCTGACCGATCTGACGGATCTCGGAAATACTGATGCCATAAAGAATCCGCTGGCAATGGAAACTATAGAGAGCAAACTACCTGACAGTGTGAAGATGGACTGGCTCAAATTCGAAACCAAACCCGAGAACGGTGTCACCGCTGATGGTCGCTTTAATGCTCTCTTAAAGTTCCTAAAGGAGCAAGAAGCGGTTTTCGAAAGGTTGGAGCAGTTAAGAGTGTCAGAAGAGCCTGAGAAATCGAGCAAACCGGAAAGGAGGGCGTTCACAAGGGCCACAGGAAGGAATTTGGCAAAAGAGGAGCGCAGCGTGTGTGGAGATGAGAAACACGGAGGCAGGATCTTCTTCTGCGAGAAGTTCAAAGGGCTCAGCCTAGCCGAAAAGAAAGACGTCATCGAAAGGAATGGAGCCTGCAGGAGATGCTTGGCATCCCATGGTGTGTATGGAGAATGTAGTAACAGGTTCCTCTGCAAGAAGAAGTGCTGCCAGAAAAGAGACGGCTCAGACCACCACTACCTCTTGTGCTCCGTGGAAGGAGGGCACAAAAGTGATGAGAAAAAGAGGGAAGAGCAAGAAGGGGGAAAGAGAGACACAAAGGCAGGAAGGCTCTCAAAAGAACAAGAGAAGGCCCTAGCTGATGTCTCCCCTGAAGTAGCGGAAAGGGTAATAAGGGCATTTACCAACAAGACAACAGCATCAATGAGAGCGAGCACAACTCTTAATCAGCCACCGAGAGGGTAGGCTTGCTCCGCAGCGGATGAAGACAGTGGGAGACCTGGTGTTGTGGGACGGCCCACTGGGCAAGACTGTGGGGGGAGCGCACCCTGATCTGTTCGAAGAGGTGAAGGTATCCATTCACAACTCAAAGACACATTTTGCACGCTCAATGAGAGCAAAAGTGATCAAGGTCGAAGAGATTTCCAGAGAGCCAAATAGCTCCAGAGAGGAAACGCTGGGCCTGGAGCAAGAGAGTGGTGAGGAGATCAGGAACATGGCCACAACCAGCAAGGAAGTTCTTGAGTGGTGGAAATGGGACAGCATCGGAGCTGCCTGTGAGCCGAAGTGTGGAGGATGCTGGTGCGGGAAATGCCAGCCAGGAGGGAAGGAACTAGAAAAGATCAAGGAAGGCCTGACCTATGTGGCTACTGACGACCACAGTGACTCGCCGCACTGGAACGCGGGATACCCCTGGACTGAAGACCCGGCTTCACTTCCAAATGACAGGAAAGTGGTGGAAGCGACATTCTTGAGAACCGAAAAGCGCCTCATGAAGGACCCATTGTGGAGAGCTGCTTACGCAGCCCAAGTACACGAGATGGTGGAAAGAGGAGCAGCCATCGAGTTAAAGAAGGACACAATCAACAGTTGGAGAGGGCCAGTTTGGTACGTAAGTCACCTAATCGCACCGAACCCTCACTCTGTCACCACGCCAGTGCGGCTCGTCTGGAACAGTAGCCAAGAGTTCAAAGGGACGAGCATGAACAACATCCTGCTGAAGGGTCCGGATGTGCTAAACCCAATCCGGGCGGTTCTGCTCAGGTTCAGAGCAGGAGAGCATGCGGCCATAGGAGACATCAAGAAGATGTACAATTCTGTGTGGCTGAACGAAAGAGAGGTTCACCTTCATCAGTTCCTCTGGAGGGACTCACTCGAGGAAGAGATCAGAGACTTCGCTATCACTCGGGTCAATATTGGAGACAGGCCAGCGGGATGCATAGCGCAGTTGGCCATGAGGGAAACCGCGAGACTGCCCAGGTTCTCTCACATGAGCGACGAGAGAAGAGTGCTTGAAGAGGAAAGCTATGTGGACGACATCTTCACGTCCCACAATGACCCAGGGAAGCTGGACAAGATCACCAGAGGAGTGGAGGAGATACTCTGGGCCGAAGGCTTCTCGCTCAAACCGTGGGTTCGGTCCGGTCAAAGTGGGAGGTGCGAGGGTAGTCAGGTTGGGCAAGCTGTTAAAAGCCCAAGTCCAGAGTCCGGAACCCTGGTGTTGCCTAACCAGCTAGGGCAGGAAGACAACAAGGCTCTTGGTGTTGGATACTACGTGGACAGCGACAGACTCTTCCTGATGGTTTCAATCAACTTCTCCAAAAGAAAGCAGAAGAAGAAGACGGCAAATCCTGTCCAGGGGCGTCTGGATGGGACTGACGAGGCTCCTGTCTACACGGTGAAGGAGGAAGAGTCGACCTCCGCTGAGATTGAAAACAAGGAGAGGCTCTGGGGCGCGGCTATCGTTGATCTGGTTGAGCCTGAAAAGTTCAGTAGCTTGGCCAAGCTCTGTGGGGTGATCGGTTGGGTTCGCCGAGCTGTTAAGAGACGGATGATTCGCGGGAGAGCCATGGAGAGAGCAGAGTGGGAGGCTAAGCACTCGAGAGGGAAGGTGGGCAAGCCAGTTATCGATGTGGGGGAGGTCAGAGCTGCCTTTTGGGACCTATGCTTGGCAGCCCAAGAGGGGGTAGCTTTCCCTGAGTCTACATTGAACAGGCTTGTAGTCGTCAGAGAAGAGATGTCAGGACTACTGTTGTGCTATGGAAGGGTCCAGACCACAGGAGAGACAGGAGTGCCACTGGTTCCGTATGGAGCATGGATAAGCACCCTGCTGGCAGCGAGCGACCCTGTGATGCGGGCCGTGCCTCTTCGGGGGGACCTGGCTCCGGGGTCGTTAAAGACTTAAAGAAGAAATTAAAGAGTTAACCGAAGAAACACCACCAAAGAGAAAGCGGTGATTATTAGTGTGGTCTCCTTAGGTCTAGAGTCCAGTAGACCAAGTGGGAGGTGTGTTGCTTTCTGTGGGGTGGTTGGATTTGAGTTGTGTTTAGTCAGAGATTTTTGTTTGGTTTGGGTACAAACTTGTGAAAGTTATTTCGTTTACATGTAGTTGAATTGTGGCATTGTTGAATTGTTAGTTACATAGGTGAATCTGAGTATTGATAATAATAATGAGATTTATTCCAGTTCCGATTGTATGTGATTTCTGTGTGCTTGATGAGGACTTTTATTGCGAGGTTCTATTGGCGAGAGATGCGTGCATCCGGGGTCTCAGTCGGGGAGCTGCTGTGATTGGCTGGTTTGCGTTCTGGGGGTGACGTCGGGAAGGTTGGTGCAGCTTCGGAGTGGGGACTCTTTAGTATGACGGGACGAGGACGGACTGGTGAGTGATTGCGGGAGTGAGTGAGTTGTATTGTGTGTTAGCTTTGAGTTGAGGGTACTTGAATGATGTATGTTTGTATTTTGTGCGTTTTCTTTTTCAAGGTTCGTAACCTGTTGGTTAAAAATAAAGAAATTTTCGACCATTGAGTGACGTCCTGTTCATCCTCGCCTCAGCTGCGGGGCTTGTTTGAGAGTTAGCAGCACAATGCCTTTTAAGTGTTCTCTGCCTTTTCACCACTTCAATCAAGGATCCTAAGTCTAGGAAAGTTGAAGACAGAAGGAGGAGGATAAATGACAAAGAGAGGGCAGCGTACTATGTGTGAGGTTTTGTTTTTGTTTCCTACAGATGCAAACCCTGTCGGACTAAAGTCTAAGATCTTTGCTACAATATAGATGAGAAAGAGAGGGTGGGGGAGAAGGAGGAAAGAGAAATGTCTCACACAGTGGGTGGAGGAAAATGATGAAAAAGAATGTAGGATGAAAGGCTGGTCTGTAGTCATTTGTATTAGAAATGTGACATAAGGAAAGGAAGGAAAGCATGCACTGGCCATATGCTACCAGCTTACGCCCATGGAAGGAGCAAATGAATATGAATGCTAAAAACAACCGGAGCAAAACAGAATCGTGCACACAGAGTAATGCAGGAGCAGACGTGTAAAGGGAAACACACATGCACCTGCAAGTTTTGGTAGATGGTGTTTTACATTTCTGCATATATTGATCAGGAGCAATTACACCTCATATGTCCAACTGCTTCTGGATAAAGAGAAGCCTTGCCTAACTGATCATCCATAACACACAATGTGACACTGGAGAGTCACATGAACACTTACCTACCGAGTACTTACTACTACTACTGCCACTTGTCATCTTCTGTTGCATCATGGGATGAAAATGTGACAATGGAGTATCTGTAGAGTCAAAGCAATACTTGTTTTACAATGTCATTACAATTACTACAACGTCCATAATAACTTGGTCCATCAAAAAATGGCTATATTGAAAATGAGAAGAATTATTGGCATTGTCTTGGATTTTTCTTAAATAAACAAAAAGGTTATGTACATTTCCAAAACCCACATCACACTAATACATTTTGCTGTCTTAGTTAACCGTGGTGTTTTCATCGATCATTAGTAAATAACCCAGTAAAGCTTTTGTCACGCATGTCCAGCTTTACTGCAATGATTGCAATAAAGGTAATGACTGAACAAATCAAATCTAAAATGTGTATTCTTTACATAAAACAAGCGGTGCAGAAAAGAAATGGCATTGGAGAGAGAGACAGAGAGATTTAAAAGTCCCATTAACAATCAATCCCGCAACAAAATCAAGCATTTCTTTATAAGTGGTTCAAACAATGTGTATCCTGTCTGGTCCATAAGCTAAACAATTTGCTCTAATACTTGGCCTGTCTAACATGTCTGATCTGTTACTTTACAGTGGACCTTTGTGGTGCATCAGTAAAAGATGTTGCTTTAGGAGTATCAGTGTATGTGTTTAGCAGGAGGTTAGACTACTGGAGCATCGTAACATAATATCTATAATTCATGTGTGGACGGTACAGTAGAATCAACAGCATATTGACGGAAGACCATTCCAAATGTTTGGCCATCAGCCATCTTACTTTCTGCTACTTGCTACCACCATCATGCTGCTTTCCTTCTCTCTCAACATTGTGCACAGAACTGGACTACGTAATTGATATATTTATCCAATTAACTTAACTGCACATACAAAACGCATAGAAGTGGCAAAAAATAAAATAAAAAATCCAATCATATCTACGAGTAATTCAATAAAATCACACAATTCTTTATCGACGTTTGTTTAAATAAGTACAAAGATTATGAGCCTACATCACCAAATGCTCTTCAAATTTATGCATCTCAGGATTTTCTTATTGGTGCACTTCCGCAACATCAAGACTTGTCTCGTGTGTTGGTTTCTTTCTTGTGTGATGGGATAAAGCAGTTTTTTTGAGGGGGGTGGGGGGTAAAAATTGCATGATTATTTTTTGATTCTCTAATTCCGTAGCCAGTCAAATCAAAATGACATCAATAATTGTTTGATGGATCCCAGATTAGGGATGAGTTGTTGCCTCAAGTGAAGGAATTCAAGTATCGCGGGCTCTTGTTCACGAGTGAGGGTAGGATGGACAGGTGGATTGGTGCAGCAATGCGGATGTTGTACCGGACCGTTGTGGTGAAGAAGGAGCTGAGCCGAAAGGCAAAGCTCTCAATTTACCAGTCAATCTTCGTTCCAACCCTCACCTATGGTCATGAGCTTTGGGTAGTGACCGAAAGGGTGAAATCGTGGATACAAGCGGCTGAAATGAGTTTCCTCCGTAGGGTGTCTGGGCTCAGCCTTGGAGATGGGGTGAGGAGCTCGGACATTCGGCGGGAGCTTGGAGTAGAGCTGCTGCTCCTTCGCGTCGAAAGGAGCCAGTTGAGGTGGTTCAGGCATCTGATTAGGATGCCTCCTGGGCGCCTTCCTTTGGAGGTTTACCGGGAAAAGCCAACTGGGAGGAGACCCCGGGGTAGACCCAGAGCTCGCTGGAGGGACTACATGTCCAATCTGGCCTGGGAACGCCTTGGGATCCCCCAGGAGGAGCTGGAGGGTGTTGCTGGGGAGAGGGACGTCTGGAGTGCCCTACTTAGCTTGCTGCCACCGCGACTGATGATGAATGAATGAATAATTGTTTGAGAGCCGTGTAGATGAAGGTAACCCTAAGAGGGTTAGCCAACCAACCCATTTTCAACAATTGGTGTTGTTTACCCTGCTGACCTTACATTCCACACAGGTTCACTTACAGACATTCATAATTGCTTCTGTTTAACTGAAACAATTATAGCCATCATCCCAGTAGGAGCAGTTATTTTTCTGTTGATTATTCCCATGTAACCATATCATCATTAGGACATGCATCTCAACATGTCAGTATCAATTATGTCCAAATCTGGCATTGGTGTCTTGTTTGTGTCTTAGTTAGCTGATATTTTATGAAATGAGGTCAATTCTGGGGGGATATATATATATATATATATATATATATATATATATATATATATATATATATATATACACTACCGTTCAAAAGTTTGGGATCACCCAAACAATTTTGTGTTTTCCATGAAAAGTCACACTTATTCACCACCATATGTTGTGAAATGAATAGAAAATAGAGTCAAGACATTGACAAGGTTAGAAATAATGATTTGTATTTGAAATAAGATTTTTTTTACATCAAACTTTGCTTTCGTCAAAGAATCCTCCATTTGCAGCAATTACAGCATTGCAGACCTTTGGCATTCTAGCTGTTAATTTGTTGAGGTAATCTGGAGAAATTGCGCCCCACGCTTCCAGAAGCAGCTCCCACAAGTTGGATTGGTTGGATGGGCACTTCTTTGAGCAGATTGAGTTTCTGGAGCATCACATTTGTGGGGTCAATTAAACGCTCAAAATGGCCAGAAAAAGAGAACTTTCATCTGAAACTCGACAGTCTATTCTTGTTCTTAGAAATGAAGGCTATTCCATGCGAGAAATTGCTAAGAAATTGAAGATTTCCTACACCGGTGTGTACTACTCCCTTCAGAGGACAGCACAAACAGGCTCTAACCAGAGTAGAAAAAGAAGTGGGAGGCCGCGTTGCACAACTGAGCAAGAAGATAAGTACATTAGAGTCTCTAGTTTGAGAAACAGACGCCTCACAGGTCCCCAACTGGCATCTTCATTAAATAGTACCTGTTAGAGCCTGTTTGTGCTGTCCTCTGAAGGGAGTAGTACACACCGGTGTAGGAAATCTTCAATTTCTTAGCAATTTCTCGCATGGAATAGCCTTCATTTCTAAGAACAAGAATAGACTGTCGAGTTTCAGATGAAAGTTCTCTTTTTCTGGCCATTTTGAGCGTTTAATTGACCCCACAAATGTGATGCTCCAGAAACTCAATCTGCTCAAAGAAGTGCCCATCCAACCAATCCAACTTGTGGGAGCTGCTTCTGGAAGCGTGGGGTGCAATTTCTCCAGATTACCTCAACAAATTAACAGCTAGAATGCCAAAGGTCTGCAATGCTGTAATTGCTGCAAATGGAGGATTCTTTGACGAAAGCAAAGTTTGATGTAAAAAAAATCTTATTTCAAATACAAATCATTATTTCTAACCTTGTCAATGTCTTGACTCTATTTTCTATTCATTTCACAACATATGGTGGTGAATAAGTGTGACTTTTCATGGAAAACACAAAATTGTTTGGGTGATCCCAAACTTTTGAACGGTAGTGTATATATATACACAGTGCATCCGGAAAGTATTCACACCCCTTCACTTTCCCCACATTTCGTTATGTTACAGCCTTATTCCAAAATGGATTAAATTCCTTTTTCCCCCATCAACCTACACACAGTACCCCATAATAACCAAGTGAAAAAGGTTTTGTAGAAATTTTTGCAAATTTATTAAAAATAAAAAACTGAAATAATGCATGTGCATAAGTACTCACACCCTTTGCTATGACACTCAAAATTGAACTCAGGTTCATCCTGTTTCCACTGATCATCCTTGAGATGTTTCTACATCTTGATTGGAGTCCACCTGTAGTAAATTCAATGGATTGGACATGATTTGGAAAGGCACACACCTGTCTATATAAGGTCCCACTGTTAAAAGTGCATGTAAGAGCAGAAACCAAGCCATGAAGTCAAAGGAATTATCTGTGGACCTCCGAGACAGGATTGTATCGAGGCACGGATCTGGGGAAGGGTACAAAAATATTTCTACAGCTTTGAAGGTCCCGAAGAGCACAGTGGTCTCCATCATTTGTAAATGGAGGAAGTTTGGATCCACCAGGACTCTTCCTAGAGCTGGCTGCACAGCCAAACTGAGCAATCGGGGGAGAAGGGCTTTGGTCCGGGAGGTGACCAAGAACCCAATGGTCACTCTGACAGAGCTCCAGCATTCCTCTGTGGAGATGGGAGAACCTTCCAGAAGGACAACCATCTCTGCAGCACTCCACCAATCAGGCCTTTAAGGTAGAGTGGCCAGATGGAAGCCTCTTCTCAGTTAAAGACACATGACAGCCCGCTTGGAGTTTGCCAGAAAGCACCTAAAGGACTCTCAGACCATGAGAAACAAGATTCTCTGGTCTCATGAAACCAAGATTGAACTCTTTGGCCTGAATGTCAAATGTCACCTCTCATCACCTTGCTAATACCATCCCTACAGTGAAGCATGGTGGTGGCAGCATCAAGCTGTGGGGATGTTTTTCAGCGGCAGGAACTGGGAGACTAGTCAGGATCGAGGAAAAGATGAATGGAGCAAAGGACAGAGAGATCCTTGATGAAAACCTGCTCCAGAGCGCTCAGGACCTCAGACTGGAGCGAAGGTTTACCTTTCAACACGACAACGACCCTAAGCACACAGCCAAGACAACGAAGGAGTGGCTTCGGGACAAGTCTGTGAATGTCCTTGAGTGGCCCAGCCAGAGCCCAGACTTGAACCCCATTGAACATCTCTGGAAAGACCTGAAAATAGCTGTGCAGCGACGCTCCCCATCTAACCTTACAGAGCTCGAGAGGATCTGCAGAGAAGAATGGGAGAAATACCCCAAATATAGGTGTGCCAAGCTTGTAGCTTCATACCCAAGAAGACTTGAGGCTGTAATCGCTGCCTCAACCAAGTACTGAGTAAAGGGTGTGAATACTTATGTACATGCAATATTTCAGTTTTTTATTTTTAATAAATTTGCAAAAATTTCTACAAAACCTTTTTCACTTTGTCATTATGTGGTATTGTGTGTAGGTTGATGAGAGAAAAAAGGAATTTAATCCATTTTGGAATAAGGCTGTAACATAACAAAATGTGGGGAAAGTGAAGGGGTGTGAATACTTTCCGGATGCACTATATATATAAAGATACCAACCTGATCTCATCCCACGGCATCATATTTTGATGCTATTGCTCAAACGTCAACACATGACTCAGAAGGCACACTTTGGTGTCTCTGTATGACATGCGTGTGATACGTACGCTCATGTCTGTCTATATGAGATGCAGAGTGTTAACAACTACCTAGCCTTAGCCCTTACCCTAAATATTAATAATCATTTAAAAAAAAAAATCACAGTGCAAGTTTCACATCTCTATACAGACATCGAAGGGCATCCGTACAGAGACTTCTCCCATGTCATATATTGACATATGGTCAATAGGGTAAGATAATATGACGCCATAGGGTGATACCACGCTGGAGGATAGTGTGTTACTACTTGACTCGCTGTGCAAGTCAAATACTGCTTGTAAGGCAGTAATGGCAACTGAATTTATTCAAAATATAATTTAATTGTATTTCAGTTAATCAGAATAAAAACAATTAAAATACCAATAGAGATATCAAGAACATTACATCCCCTTTAAAACATTTTGGCATTACATTAACACTAGAATGACCAAGACCGTCTTGGTCAAATAATTCAATTTATGAGTGACTACATAAGATGGCCATCCTAATAACTTCTACATTCATCAGGAAATTGTCCCTATTTCTTCATTCATTCATCACTGGCTATATTGCTGAGCGTGACATTGCCATGATGATGGACCAGACATCTTCTAGGAGTTCCTAATTAACCTTACAAAACTGTATATGTAGAAAAACTACTACTACCACTACTTTTGACTGCTCCCGTTAGGGGTCGCCACAGCGGATCATCTCTTTCTGTCCTCTGCATCTTCCTCTCTCACCACATCCATAAACCTCCTCTTTGGCCTTCCTCTTCCCTGGCGGCTCCATATTTAGCATCCTTCTCCCAATATACCCAGCATCTCTCCTCCACACATGTCCAAGCCATCTCAAGCTTGCCTCTCTTGCTTTGTCTCCAAACCGTCCAAACTGAGCTGTCCCTCTAATATAATCATTCCTAATCCTGCCCTTCTCTGTTACTCCCAATGAAAAGCTTAGCATCTTCAACTCTGCCACCTCCTGTCTTTTCATCAATGCCACCGTCTCCAAACCATACAACATAGCTGGTCTCACTACCGTCTTGTAAACCTTCCCTTTAACTCTTGTAGGTACCCTTCTGTCGCAAATCACTCCTGACACTCTTCTCCAACCACTCCACCCTGCCTGCGTATATAGAAAAACAAATTGAAATAATCATGCACGTTACTATGAAAACCTGTTTCTGCATGGCAACATTTGCTTGAAAAATAAATATGAACAAGTCGGCAGGCACAGTCGACGGAGAATGGTTTGAGACACTAGCCTGAATGCCAACCAAAAAACCAGCATGACCTCTCTAAATTAGTAATAACTATAAAACAAACAAACACTGATGGGTACGGACGTGTTACTGCAAATATTGTATGCCTACACTTCCAGTGTGTCACACTAATATCTCTTGCTTGTTTTGTTTTGTCTAATTGTGTGAAGTCACAGTGTGAGAAATCATAATGCTTAAATACCATAATTCTCCTGTTTTTTTACAGGTCTTCCAAGGAAACTTTGACAATGACACACACAGAAAGAATGTGATAGATCCACCCATCTATGCTCGGTTCATCCGGATCCTCCCATGGTCGTGGTATGGCAGGATCACTTTGCGTGCAGAGATACTGGGATGCACAGAGGAGGAGGAGGAGTGATCCCCTTGGCTTGCCAGATGTATCCAAGCCAGTATTTCCATATAAAACTGTGCAACCTGTAAAAATAAATCAATTTCCAATGGATTTTTCAATAATGAATATTTAATTGTGGTGGGTTGCTGTTGTTTTTTTTGTACAATAATTTAAACCTGCCCCTGTCTCACTTCCGTGTTTTTTTGTGATCATAGTCTTTTTAGTCCTCTCGAGATTTTCCATCCTATTTGGAAGGAACTTATGTAACATAAATGAGAGGGATTGGGCTGTGGGAGTAGAAAAGGGGACCTCACTGTGGTTTTAACTTGTTGCCATGGAAGATATTGTACAGTATCACTTTTTAACAAAGATGTGAAATGCCATACTTCACTGGACATGAACAACCAACTTAATTGTGTTACAGAACTGTCCAAATACTATTGGAGTTTCACACGATACCACAGGATCAAAAAAAAAAAAAAATTTTTTCTTTGACACTTCCTCAAGCCATGCTTCTATATTAATTGACAGTGTCATTAATAGATTGATCAAAACAAAATCAATGCTCTTGTATTATATGTAAAACACTAAGCAATTGCATGGTGCATAAATTATTATTGTATATTATGACAAATCATTTAAAAGTTCCTACCCTAAGAGCAATTGCTTTGTTTTTGGGACCTATTTTTATGTGCATTTTTAAATAGTTCTGATACACACTGCAAAAGCTTACAACACATGTGCAGCGGTGATTCTGCAATACTGACACTGAGGCTTATGGGCTGTCTATAGTTGAAATGACTTAATTCTCTCATTTAGAGTTTGCTTTTTAAAACTTTATAGTTATTAGAATTGCAGTATATTGTGTAAGATATTTGGACTTCATTGGGGGGGTGTCTTATTTGTTATTTCATTTCCATAATTTGTAATTAAATTTGTTGTCTTGGAAACCTAAATGGATTCAAATTGCAATGCTCAAGAGGTCCAGAAGGCTTGAGGTCATCCTAGAACCCACAAATGTATAATTTCCGTCCACCTATTAAACATACTCAACATGTGATTATGTTTAAAAAAAAAGCTCTGCAGAGACCGTGACCATTTAAAGAAATTGTAACATTATTATTTTGCAACAACAACTTTTGCTTCTTTCTTCTGACATAAAAAAAAAAATCACGTTTCACAATAAAATGTCCAAGACACATTAACATGTGTTAGGAAGCATACAGTGCCACTGAACAGTAAGGCACAGGCAGTGTGTGTCTGTATTTTGGAGAATATAATTATCTTTCTGGGTGGCAAACGCGGTGTTATCAATTCTAAAATTTAAATAACTTCTATTTGCAGGTCTTTTCACATGACACGACCTCTAAATTTTAGGGTGCCAAAATGTTTTTTTTTTTTAAAGGGGGGGGCAGAATATTCTGACCCTGCATTTTTCCTGCTGTACAGTACATCAGAATGGTTTGTTGGTTAGATACAGCAACCAATAACTTTTAACTACGGCCCACAATATTAAAACAGCCTCATTACATATTGTTCATGATACAGAGCTTAAAACGGATGTCGATTATTATAGCAGCAGCTTCTGTTGGCCAATTTTCTCAAACCTCGTCCAGACTAACGACCACTTTACACATTTGTCATTCAAGAGCCTCGTTAGCACACTGTCATTTAATCAAGCAAACATGTCTTATGGTCGGCAAGACTAAACGGATGCATCAAATGTGCAAAGACTTCAGCCTAGCCTGAAAGCTAAAACAAAGCCAATCCAGTGATTTTTATTTTATTATTATTTTCTTTGTAACTTGTCAAAGTCATATAATTTACAGTGTCCACAGCGTTTTACTAACAGGAAAAAGTTTACTTGATTTCAAACCATCATATTCTAAAAAATATGTTTGGCACCCTGAAATAGGTGGACAATGAACGAATGTTATGGTCGTTTCTTGTAATTTCTTAAACCACAATGAAGAACAATATTTCCTTAAAAACTATTTGTATGTAGAATTCATCAGCAGATTTTGTCGCTCAACGTAAGAAACAGAAATAAGAAAAAAAAATGTTGCGTTCTCAGTATCTTTATGTTTACTCCACTGTATATTTTTCACGCTCTATTGTGACAACAGCGTCTTTTTTGGGGGGTGGGGGTGTAACATAAAAGAAAAAAAATGAAATTCAGTATGGATTGGGAATAAAGCCACTTGTAATTCT
The DNA here is from genome assembly GCF_029633865.1 of Lampris incognitus. Taxonomy (NCBI): domain Eukaryota; kingdom Metazoa; phylum Chordata; class Actinopteri; order Lampriformes; family Lampridae; genus Lampris; species Lampris incognitus. Next base: position 136,267,976 of record NC_079211.1, on the reverse strand, counting down.
GGTTGTAAGATTCCAATACAGATGGCCCTGATGAGTCTAATAGTATAAAGGTTATACTGGATAGAAAAGATAATTTATGCATTTTTTGCTAATTTCAAACAATAGTCACTAAATCATTTTTTTTTTTTTTACAATTTGCTGTAGATTAACAGTATGTGAAAGTTACCGTGGATGTAAATCAGTGTCTGTCATTCCTTGGATACGTGAACACAGTGTAATCATTTTAATTACTTTTTTTTTTATGGATGTTTTACTAAACTTTTTTTTGTCTCTAGTCTTTTAGTTTTGTTTTTGTTTTTTTTCTTGTCTGAGTGTATCTTTCCCCGCATCTGCTACAACTGATATTTATAGTTGGCTGCCTGTGAATACTTTTCACAGAGCTAGATTTTTATCAAACCATTAAGAAAGACTGCATGAGGTATGACGTTTGAATGAAAACAACAAAGATGTCCACAGGCACATTACGTTCTTACATATCATACGAATCCAATAGCCTTTACTTTGTACTCACAACTGATTGTCTTGTGCATTGTAAAACTACATCTTACAGATGTAAAGTGGAACAAGAAGTAAAACTCGATCTGTATTTGTATTTCTGCGTCAAATGTTCACCTTTTAATTCTATCTCTTCAATGTGAGTGTCGAGCTCTATTTAGAAAATGTGCCGATTGTGTGCTGGTTAAGTTCAAGCCTGCAGAGGAGAGTCAAAAACTAACTGTACAGATAAAAAAAAGATGTTGCTTCAAAGACTTTGAGTTTGACCAATAAAAAGATATCTGTGAATTGATAGCCTGCTTTGTTTTGATTTCCCATGGCGGAAGTATGTGGTCAGTGATGGTTTCCAGGTTTCAGAGAAATGGCTTTATAACAAACAGAGGTTTCTGTATTTGTGGGTCACGGTTCTTCACACATTATAGGTCGGTAATGCTAACAGCTTATTCAACCGTGATAGTTTCCTTAAGTTTTTATGTAAAGAGACAATAGACCATTTATATTTACATCTACATTTTCTGACATGCTTAGCAGACACTTACAAGGGAGTATGCATGGTTTTAAAGGGGTGGCCAGGGTGGCTAGTGTCTGATTGGACACCCCAAATGCCATCCCAACATTTCTGCCACATCATTGTCTTCCATCTCACTGTGGGGCAAGTGTTTGGCCAGCATGATTGTTTCTACCAAGACAGTACAGTGCCTGTACCCTGTACATCTGTTCTGTTCCGCTTTGCCTTTAATGGGAGAGCTGTTTTGCTATCGGCACAAAATAGATAAACAAAATGCCACTCTCTGCAACAACACAAGTTCAAGAACAGGTGTTATGCCGAGTTCTGCCTGCCTGTCTGCCAAGAATTGCATTCACCTCGCAGGAGCACGACTTTTAAGGCAAAGAACTGTTTAAAAACACTATAATCTTCTTTGTCATGTTCATCAATGATAAATGATCTGAAATCTATTGGGTGTTTTTTAACATTTAGAGTCATCAATGTTTTATTACACCCAGTAGTAGCATTTTCTTGATACGATTGGTCCAAAATGTACAGGGTTTCCTTGATAAATCTCTCAATATTTCTGAGGGCGAACTTTTTAGTGTTCTTTGTCAATATGTTTTTAAGCATAGGATTTCAGATAGTTATACTAAAATGAGGTTTTTAAATGCAGAAAAATGAATGTGTGGTGTCAATGTCAATCAAATAAAGTATGTGCTGATAAAACCATTTGATTCCTATCAAACATTGATTTGAAGTGTCAGTCCTGAGTGTTAAGGGGTGCATGTTAGAAAAACAAGATGGCGCCATGGATGGCAGCCTCTGTACAGTGCTCTCTAATACTTTATTTGTTTTTGATTGATCTCTGTGTCTGGTTACTCAAACCAAGTTACTTTCACTAAAGAAGAACTGCTTAACATTAGGCGGTTAACTCCAGATAGTTTTTCACCAGTTTTCAAAAACCCAAAAAGTTTTTTGGCGATCTTAGTTAGAGAAACAGTGGCTCTCTGAGGCATGGAGGTGACTAAGATGGGGGAAGCGGGCCGCCATGCAGGTGAGGCTCCAACAGTGGGGATTTCAAACTGCACTCCCAGCAATTCAACTGGCAAATCTCCGCTCCATGCCTAACAAAATGGACGAGATGCTTCTCAAAGGGACGAACAAGGACTTTGCATGTTCTGCTGCCCTTTGTTTCACTGAGACCTGGCTTAGCGAATCCACCCCTGACAGCGGATTATATCTGCCAGGCTTCCATCTACATCAACCGGCTCGCATTATGGCACTTTGGGGAAAGCGAAGGGTGGAGGAATTTGCTTCTGCACAAACGAAGGTTGTTGTACAGATGTCACAGTGTTAAGTAAATACTTCAGCCCAAACTTGGGAGTAATTGTTCAGAAACTGTAAGCCATTTTATTCACTACGGGAGTTTTCATCCTTCATCCTGGTCGGTGTTTACATCCCACCCCTGGCCAGCATGAATGGCGCACTGCAAACCCTGGCTGAGCAGATTACTGGCTTGGAACAAAAACATACGGACTCACTTTTCATAACCCTTGGGGACTTAAAGAGAGCAAAATTAAACCATGAACTACTAAAATACAAACAGTATACTAATTGTCCCACCAGGAAAAATAATGCACTGGACGACTGCTACACAATTCTTAAAAATGCATATCGCTCTGTCTCCTGGGCAGCTTTGGGGCACTCTGATCGCTCCTTGGTTCATCTTACTCCAAACTACAGGCAGAAACTAAAATCTGCAAAGCCTATGGTTAAAACCATAAAGAAATGGACCAGCGAAGCAAAGCAGGAACTGCAAGATTTTTTTGACTACACCAATTGGAGTGTATTTGAAGCTACACCTGTTAACCTGGACGAACTAACTGACGCTGACATCTTACATCTGCTTTTGTGAAAACGTGTGTGCCTTCCAAAACCTTTTGCACATACAACAATATCAAGCCATGGTTCACAGCCAAACTAAGACAACTTCGGCAGGCCAAGCAGGATGCCTACAGTAGTGGAGATAGAGCCCTGTACAAGCAGGCCAGAAATTCACTGACAAAAGCGATCAGAGTGGCTAAAAGAAGCTACACTACATCCCTGTGTCAGTGTGGAAGGGCCTGCAAGACATCACAAACTACACAAAACCATTCCCCCATGATCACAGAAAGTTGAATCAGTTCATCTAGACACAACATTTATTGAGAAACGTTTCATCAATAACCTAAGCGACCTGTTCAGTCTCAATTGACTGCAGAAATCCCCACCCTTATAAACAATACAGTGGGTTAATGACCATGTACTATTCACAGAGGATTTGGGAATGGCTGCAATCACAGCATTGTAAGGTGGCAACACGTACTCTTAGTTCAAGGATGGTTGTTCCCTCTTCACATAGATGGCCTCTTTGACTCCCCATTCAAACCAGCGCTCCTTCCCATCAAGGATGTGCACAGAGCGGCATGGGTGTAGACAGCGGAGTCCTGGCCTGATGTGTTAGCGCTTCTGTGTTGTGCCATCCTCTTGGCAAGCGTCTGTTTGGTTTCCCCAATGTATAAGTCACGGCAATCCTCCTGGCACTATAAGAGTATACACTATATTGCTCTGTTTGTGCCAGGGGACCCGATCCTTAGGGAGGACCAATTTCTTGCACAGTATGTTTTGGGGTTTGAAAGCAAGTGAGATGCGTTTCTTGCAAAATACATCTCTCAACTGTTCCGACACTCCCACCACACATGGAATCACCACTGGTTTATGCTTAGGCAGCTGTTGTCCTTCTCCTCTCTTTGATTGGCTAATGCACTGTTTGGACATCTTCCTGGCTTTGACAAACACCCAGTTAGGATAACCACACTTAACCAGGGCATGCTTAATATGGGATTTCTCCCTTTCCCCAGCCGCTGTGTGGGTGGGGACGTTATCAGCTCGGTGGTATAGCGTCCCGATGACTCCTAGTTTGTGCTCCAGTGGATAATGAGAGTCAAACCTTAAGTACTTACGATCAGTATGTATTAGTTTATGGTAAACATCAACAATCAGATATCCTCTATCACCAATTGCAATTTCCCAGTCTAAGAAGGCCAGCCTGTCATTTTTCACCTCCTCCCTGGTGAACTTGATGTGGTTGTCCACAGAGTTAATGTAGTCAGTGAAATGTGGTATGCCCTGAGATTTAATTTTAACCCAGGTGTTGTCCACAAATCTGAACCAATGTCTCTTTTCCATTTCTTCCCTATACAAGTTGGCCACTATAGACTGAGGGGAACCCACAGCACACCCAAGCTTCTGCCTATAGTACTGCCCCCTGTATGTGAAGTACTTGGACTGAAAACACAGCTCCAGGAGCAGACACACTTGGTCAGTGTTAAGGGTGGTCCTATTGCTAAGGGTGGGGTCATTTTGTAATTTCATACAGACTGCCTCCACTGCTTCATCAATAGGAATGCACATGGAAAGACTTAACATCATAAGAAACCATTGTTTCATCCCTCACCATAATGATGTTCCTCACCTTATCCACAAAATCCATAGTGTTCTGAATGTGATGTTCATTACTGTCTATCAATTGGTTAAGAATATGTAACCCACATGATTACATGTACCCTGTGACGTATGTAAGTTCCACGAGTAGCCTCTAGGAGGCACACGAGCTACAGAGTTTAAACCATACAAACAACCGTCAACAATAGAGAAGAGAAATACGGATATTTAGAAATACGGACAACTTTGACTATGGATACTTGAATTATTGATAGTTGAACTACAGATATTTGAGCTACAGGACATTTGAACTACGACAAAAAAAGATCCCTCCCACGAAGCTTCCTTGACAGATGATCTCCTGTTGAAGGAAGAAGGAAGACTCTTTTCTCTTGTGTTTTGTACGCTGCTGGAATCCTGACTGGTTTTTTTAGTACCCCGAACAACCCCCCTTGCTACACCTTTTGGAACCCTTGGATACCCCCTTTGGATTGCCCCCATCATCGCCCTGGATTTGGATTCATGATCATCGCCTCTACATTAACTTGCCCCTGTGATTGTGGTAGGATCTGGACATTGCACCTTGCACAGATTGGAAGACTGAATCATTCCCCCTTTTCTTTTCTTTATTATTTTCTTTGAGTGCACTCATACTTTATTTTGGATTATTTTCTTTAATTTGTTAGTGTAGAATATGGCTGCATAAGTAATATATTAGAAGGGTATAAAATAGAATATAGATAGATATAGACAATAAATAGAATATTAGGAAGAACCTTTAAAAAGTATAATAGAGTAAAAAAAATATATATATATATAATATATATATATATATACACTACCGTTCAAAAGTTTGGGATCACCCAAACAATTTTGTGTTTTCCATGAAAAGTCACACTTATTCACCACCATATGTTGTGAAATGAATAGAAAATAGAGTCAAGACATTGACAAGGTTAGAAATAATGATTTGTATTTGAAATAAGATTTTTTTTACATCAAACTTTGCTTTCGTCAAAGAATCCTCCATTTGCAGCAATTACAGCATTGCAGACCTTTGGTATTCTAGCTGTTAATTTGTTGAGGTAATCTGGAGAAATTGCACCCCACGCTTCCAGAAGCAGCTCCCACAAGTTGGATTGGTTGGATGGGCACTTCTTGCGTACCATACGGTCAAGCTGCTCCCACAACAGCTCAATGGGGTTCAGATCTGGTGACTGCGCTGGCCACTCCATTACCGATAGAATACCAGCTGCCTGCTTCTGCTCTAAATAGTTCTTGCACAATTTGGAGGTGTGTTTAGGGTCATTGTCCTGTTGTAGGATGAAATTGGCTCCAATCAAGCGCTGTCCACTGGGTATGGCATGGCGTTGCAAAATGGAGTGATAGCCTTCCTTATTCAGAATCCCTTTTACCCTGTACAAATCTCCCACCTTACCAGCACCAAAGCAACCCCAGACCATCACATTACCTCCACCATGCTTAACAGATGGCGTCAGGCATTCTTCCATCATCTTTTCATTTGTTCTGCGTCTCACAAACGTTCTTCTTTGTGATCCAAACACCTCAAACTTGGATTCATCCGTCCACAACACTTTTTTCCAGTCTTCCTCTGTCCAATGTCTGTGTTCTTTTGCCCATCTTAATCTTTTTCTTTTATTGGTCAGTCTCAGATATGGCTTTTTCTTTGCCACTCTGCCCTGAAGCCCAGAATCCCGCAGCCGCCTCTTCACTGTAGATGTTGACACTGGTGTTTTGCGGGTACTATTTAATGAAGATGCCAGTTGGGGACCTGTGAGGCGTCTGTTTCTCAAACTAGAGACTCTAATGTACTTATCTTCTTGCTCAGTTGTGCAACGCGGCCTCCCACTTCTTTTTCTACTCTGGTTAGAGCCTGTTTGTGCTGTCCTCTGAAGGGAGTAGTACACACCGGTGTAGGAAATCTTCAATTTCTTAGCAATTTCTCGCATGGAATAGCCTTCATTTCTAAGAACAAGAATAGACTGTCGAGTTTCAGATGAAAGTTCTCTTTTTCTGGCCATTTTGAGCGTTTAATTGACCCCACAAATGTGATGCTCCAGAAACTCAATCTGCTCAAAGGAAGGTCAGTTTTGTAGCTTCTGTAACGAGCTAAACTGTTTTCAGATGTGTGAACATGATTGCACAAGGGTTTTCTAATCATCAATTAGCCTTCTGAGCCAATGAGCAAACACATTGTACCATTAGAACACTGGAGTGATAGTTGCTTGAAATGGGCCTCTATACACCTATGTAGATATTGCACCAAAAACCAGACATTTGCAGCTAGAATAGTCATTTACCACATTAGCAATGTATAGAGTGTATTTCTTTAAAGTTAAGACTAGTTTTAAGTTATCTTCATTGAAAAGTACAGTGCTTTTCCTTCAAAAATATGGACATTTCAATGTGATCCCAAACTTTTGAACGGTAGTGTATATATAACACATCTAATTTAGTATTGCTATTGAAATAACTTTACTTTGAACTGTTGAAATAAATTGGTTTTTTATTGTAAACTATACCCACGAGTGTGTGTGTTGTCTTTGGGGTGAGTACTAGAATCTGGTCTAGAAAAAAACCTACACCAATCTCCACTGAACTTAGACATTAGACTGTAAACTGTCCCTGCGCAAGCATAGGCCCATTCCCCTGTCGTGCAGGTTACAAATAGATGCCAGAAATTTCGAGATATTATACACTACCGTTCAAAAGTTTGGGATCACCCAAACAATTTTGTGTTTTCCATGAAAAGTCACACTTATTCACCACCATATGTTGTGAAATGAATAGAAAATAGAGTCAAGACATTGACAAGGTTAGAAATAATGATTTGTATTTGAAATAAGATTTTTTTTACATCAAACTTTGCTTTCGTCAAAGAATCCTCCATTTGCAGCAATTACAGCATTGCAGACCTTTGGCATTCTAGCTGTTAATTTGTTGAGGTAATCTGGAGAAATTGCACCCCACGCTTCCAGAAGCAGCTCCCACAAGTTGGATTGGTTGGATGGGCACTTCTTTGAGCAGATTGAGTTTCTGGAGCATCACATTTGTGGGGTCAATTAAACGCTCAAAATGGCCAGAAAAAGAGAACTTTCATCTGAAACTCGACAGTCTATTCTTGTTCTTAGAAATGAAGGCTATTCCATGCGAGAAATTGCTAAGAAATTGAAGATTTCCTACACCAGTGTGTACTACTCCCTTCAGAGGACAGCACAAACAGGCTCTAACAGGTACTATTTAATGAAGATGCCAGTTGGGGACCTGTGAGGCGTCTGTTTCTCAAACTAGAGACTCTAATGTACTTATCTTCTTGCTCAGTTGTGCAACGCGGCCTCCCACTTCTTTTTCTACTTTGGTTAGAGCCTGTTTGTGCTGTCCTCTGAAGGGAGTAGTACACACCGGTGTAGGAAATCTTCAATTTCTTAGCAATTTCTCGCATGGAATAGCCTTCATTTCTAAGAACAAGAATAGACTGTCGAGTTTCAGATGAAAGTTCTCTTTTTCTGGCCATTTTGAGCGTTTAATTGACCCCACAAATGTGATGCTCCAGAAACTCAATCTGCTCAAAGAAGTGCCCATCCAACCAATCCAACTTGTGGGAGCTGCTTCTGGAAGCGTGGGGTGCAATTTCTCCAGATTACCTCAACAAATTAACAGCTAGAATGCCAAAGGTCTGCAATGCTGTAATTGCTGCAAATGGAGGATTCTTTGACGAAAGCAAAGTTTGATGTAAAAAAAATCTTATTTCAAATACAAATCATTATTTCTAACCTTGTCAATGTCTTGACTCTATTTTCTATTCATTTCACAACATATGGTGGTGAATAAGTGTGACTTTTCATGGAAAACACAAAATTGTTTGGGTGATCCCAAACTTTTGAACGGTAGTGTAAGTCACTGAGTTGATCATACAAACAACAGGCTGTAACGACACATCCTGTTTATATATCTTAGGTAAACCATACAGACTAGGTGTAGCTTCCCCTGGGTATAATCTATGGTACAAAATTCTGTCAATAGCATTGTCCAGTTCTAACAGCTTCAGACAATCTACTACTACTTTCGGCTGCTTCCATTAGGGATTGCCACAGTGGATCATCCATTTCCATCTCTTCCTGCCCTCTGCATCTTCCTCTGTCATGCCAGCCACTTGTATTCCCTTCCTCACCACATCCATAAACCTCCTCTTTGGTCTTCCTCTTTTCTTCTTTCCTGGCAGCACCATATTCAGCATCCTTCTCCCAATATACCCAGCATCTCTCCTCCATGGAGACTCCTGCCTGATCTCGTCTGTCAACCTGTCCATCACCATTGCAAACAAGAAAGGGCTCAGAACCGATCCTTGATGTAATCCCACCTCGACCTTGAACATATGTCATTCCAACCACACATCTCACCACTGTCACACTGCCCTCATACATATCCTGCACCACCTCCCACATACTTCTCTGCCATTGCCAACTTTCTCATACAATGCCACACCTCCTGTCTCGGCACCCTGTCAAATGCTTTCTCTAAATCCACAAAGACACAGTGTAACTCCCTCTGACCTTCTCTATACTTCTCCAACATTCTCAAAGCAAACATCACATCTGTAATGCGCTTTCATGGCATGAAACCATACTGCTACTCACTAATCGTCACCTCTCCTCTTAACCTAGCTTCTATTACTCTTTCCCATATCTTCATGCTGTGACTGATCAACTTTATACCTCTGTAGTTGCTACAGTTCTGCACATCGCCCTTATTCTTGAAAATCGATACCAGTATGCTTCTTCTCCATTCCTCAGGCATCCCCTCACCTTCTAAGATTGTGCAAAACAATCTAGTTAAAATCAGCTACAAAAACTGCAGGATAAGATGGAAAAATATGAAAGAGAAAAAGGGAAAGGTAAAGTAGATGGAAAGAGGAGGCAGAGAAAATAAACAGCAAAATAATAGTGAGAAGAGATACAAGGGGGAGGGAAGGTCAATTAATCACTGTCCAGACAGCAGCCTACCCGTCTAAATCAAGAGGCCCGAGAACAGCTGACTGCAGCAGCAGAGCCTGTCGTGCAGAGTCCAGGGACCATCCCACCTCCACATCAGGCGAGAATGGCTGAGGCTACATCCTAAGCTGGGGTCTGAAACATTTAACCTCATTGTCCGAAGAACGAGATTGCAAAGTATCTATGCCCTCCCAACGACTGAAATGCCCAAACTCATAGCAGATGGAGTCACCACAATGTATGTCTACAGAGCCTGGCATCAGCTGAACTGGAATTGATGGCCAGTGACCTGCCAAATATATCCACACAGGGAGGAGCTGCAGTTGTTGACATGCTGCTTGAGACTGTACACTAACACAGAATGAGTGTCAAAGAAATCAAATCTCTCCTGATGCACAGTATGAAACTGAAATGGGCTAGAGCGCAAGAAGGCTGGCCAGAAAAGGATGACCGTTAAAACTGGGCAGAGATTACTGGCGTCATGTTGAGGGACTCTGTGGCAGAATGAGACAATTTTCCAGCCACCATGAGATGGGGGACAATAAAAGACTGCAAACAGCAGGCTGAAGAGACTGTGGCTGATTTTTTTAGTCAGATTGATCAAAGTTTTCAGAGAAAACAACAGCTTGGCACCACCAGCTCGAATGAACAAAATGATTCTCCATATGAACAACAACTCAAGAACTGTTCCCTGGATGGCATGGATGAGGAAAACAGCCACCAGGTATGCAATCACTGTGTGGGCTGGGACAGAGGAAGCTTGGCAGCTGTTCAAAACCATGCCATCCACGTTGAAAAGAATATGCAACTCTCAGACAAAGCACAGTAAGCCAAAGTTCGGTTGACTGATGAGCTCCAAATGGCACAGCTGGCACAGCTCCAGACTCAGCAGAGCACCAACAGAGGCAGAAAGAGAAGCAAGGCACGCAGTTTTCCCCCTCTGAGCAGAGGTTCAAGCTCCAAGTAGAGGACCCCGCAATGCAGACCCTTGGGACGAGGGGTGTAGGAACTGTGGGGCCCCTGACCATTGGGCAAAAGATTGTACCAAACCAAGAAAAAGACGGGGACCCATTGGGCACTCACACAGTATGTACACTGAAGATGAAGCGTGATTGGCGGTGGGAACGGGGGAGATTCCGGAGTCTGTGCGCATGCACGCACGCACGCACACATGCACACACACACACACACACACACACACACACACACACACACACACACAATCATCACCATCAGCAGTCACTCGAGGTCGAGTATTACCGTCCTCCCTCTGGGTCCTCAGGTGGGCACGGAGGCAGATCCTGTAGCCACATAATGGGAGGGTGCCAGTGCATGACTGCTTTTTACGTGCAGTGGTTGATGCGCCTGCAGCCACTAGCCTATCTGTGGGGTATCTCGCCATTACTAGCCTATATGTGGGGTATCTCTCCACCTACAGTTCAAATTGTTTGGTGCTGCTGTCCATTGAGCTTGCACCTTCACATGGTAGGCACATGAACTGTAGGTCAAACTCTCCAAACACACAAGCCCACCATTGATTTAATTGCCCTATCACATACAAATATCTAACAAATACTCCTGTCTGAACAGTAATAAAAAAGCAAAAAGATGATATATTAACCGTGTAAATCATCATCAATATTTGGACACTTGAAATCTGCATTAACTGAATAGTTAGTATCAAAATAAATTAGATGGAAGAGTTCCATGTATTATTTGAATAAACAACTATACTTAGCACAAAAAGTAAGGAAATTTGTGTTTGGTGGATTATTTCTTTGTTGTAACAATGCTTCTTGGCAATAAATCTTATACCGTTGGAAAGCCTGTTTATTTCCCTTTTAAATGGCGCCACATTTGTAAGGAACATGCATTTGTGGGATGAGGAGCAGAACTGAGTATGTGGGTGAAAAATTTGCCAAATCTTCTCTGCCAATGCCAAACAGCTTATTTTGCTGTTGCTATTGACTCTTGTTTTGAGCTTCTGGTACCCCAGGTGCTGACAATCAGGTGCCTGATATAAGATTTATTACTAAGAAGCATTGTTACAACAAAGAAATAATCTACCAAACACAAATTTCCTTACTTTTTGTGCTAAGTTAAGTTGCTCATTACCAGTATGGCATTGTTTAAATGGCACAGCTTTTAGCATCTTTGTTGAGGAATTCCAACAATTCTGGACCTGAATGTATAATCATGTTAAAGGTACACTGAGTAACTTTTTATGGCCCTTCAAACATAAAACAAACTTCTTCTTTTTTTTACATCTTAAAGTATCTTTTCTCTCTGACAGAGCTCTTGATACAAAGGAATATCAGTTTGTAACAGCTAAAATGAGTTTTAGATGCACTTTAAAGCTATAAAATGTTTGTTTATACATTTGTATTGCTTGTAAATTTTAAAGCAAATCAGGCTTGTATTTTGAGTTATGGGGCAATAATAACAATTAAAAGAGCATATTGTCCATCTACACATCCTACTCTTCAAGAATATAGAACTATATAACCAAAATTAATACTCAAAAGAGTTACTAAGTGTACTTTTTAATACCTCAACCAATCAATTGTAATCATCCCTCTCTCTCTCTCTCCTTATGTCTAGTCAAGCCATGTTGTTGAGTTAGCAGTGGAGGAGAGAGACAGGGAGCAACAGGCTGTAGACTACGTTGCCCGTCCTGAGCCTGCTATGATGCAGGTGTTTTTAAATCATCACCCCAAACAAGATGTTAAAAACCCTGTGGTGAAGAAGGTGTTCACCAGTAAAGATGGCACAAGCAAGAAGTGGCTGATGTATTGTAATGAATGTCATGTTTTGTTTTGTTTTGTATGCCTGGCCTTCAGTAAGGCAACTGACTCCGGCATTATCATGACTGGAATGTCAAACTGGAGACATGTACATCAGAGAACGGAAACGCATGAAAAAAAGCATGGCACACAGAAATTGTGCCGAAGCTTATTTTTTTAAACTGCTCAAAAGCGGACATCAACAACCTGCTGGGAGGCAGACAGCTGACAGCGCACAGAGATCAGGTCAAGAAGAGGCGTCAGGTTTTGGAACGGGTGGTGGAGGTCATAAACGTTATAGGGAAGAGGGGCCTAAGCTACAGACAGGAGAAGAACGAGGCTGCGTATACCCTGTACGACGATTGCATCAACCATAGATATCTTTTGGAGCTGATCATTTTATTGGGAAAATATGATGTGTGCTTGAAAGAGCATCTCAGTAATGTGATTGAGAAGAGCAAAAAATTGCATGAGTCAACAGGATCAAGAGGCAGATGTTCCCTCATCACTGTACTGTCTAAAACGACTTTCAACTCTATGATTGATACAATCCGGAACTTAATTCAGGAACACATCTCCATTGACATCCAGAAAGCTGGAGTGTTTTCTGTCCAGCTGGATACTACACAGGACATAACTGTGCAAGACCAATGCTCAGTCGTTTTGAGGTATGTGACTGACGTTGTCAATGAGAGGCGTGTTGCAGTGGTCCAGTGCAGCGCATCCACTTGACAGTAATTTTTCCAGTCGCTAACAGGGGTCCTTGAGCCTTTGAAACTGGACACAAGCCTGTGCATTGGGAATGCCACAGATGGGGCTTCAAACATGCGGGGGTAGTACAAAGGCTTCTCTGAACTGCTGGCATCGCAGTCCCCCAACCATGTGCATGTATGGTGCTATGCACATGTCCTCAGTTTGGTGCTGTCTGATACCACTCAAATAGTGATTGAGAGCGGATCGCTGTTTGATCTTCTCAATGACAGCAGTGTTCATCAGGGAGTCATATCAGAGAGTGAACCTGTGAGAGAAGGAGAGCCATGACAAGAGGCACAGGTGCATCGCTCCAATTGGAGAGACACGTTGGTGGGCCAAGCACGATGCCCTGAAGAAAATATTTAGATCATTTGACTGACAGCAGTTATTCCTCAGGATATTTGAGCATACATCTCAACTGTCAACATACCTGCAGACGGGAAGGATGGACATCCTCTCCGCCCATAGGATGGTCATGTCAACAACAGACGATGCCCTCAAACGGATGGTGAGAGCTTTCCAGGCTATCAAGGATGCTGCTAATGACTCCGTTAAATGGGCAAATGAAAAAAATTGAGGAGCAGGATGAGGAAACAGACATGGAAGTGAAGGCTGCACTACCACAGAAAAGATTAAAGAAGAAGAAAGCCATGCCGGGAGAGATGGCTCAAGATGAGACCTGGGTTGATGCAGAGAGAGCCTATGAGCTAAAGGTCCATAACCAAATTCTTGACACAGCTATTGAGGCCATCCACTGAAAATTTCTGACACATGGCACTCTTTATGCGGATTTGTCATTTCTGGATCCCAAAAACTTCCCCCTGATCCAAACCAGTGCTCTCCCTAAATCTGCGCTTGCAGACCTCAGCAAGTGCCTGGTTAAATTTGACAGCAGGGCAACAGTTGACAACCTGCAGTCAGAGCTCAAAAGCTTAGCAGGCCAGTGGGAAAAGCTGAAAGAATCCCCATCGGATGAATATGTGACCAGGACAGTGGAGGATGGACCCAATGGAAAGGAAGAAGACATGGAAATCATCAACAAAAGCTGTGCCTCCTGCAAAAGGTGCCCACTGTGCTGCTGTCAAAATCTCCAGAGATTCAACATGCTCACAGATGCGTATCACCTGCTTGGACTTGCATACAAGTTCTTGCTGACACATTCAATAACACAGGTGGCCTGCGAACAATAATTTTCAACACTAAAATACATAAAAAGCAGACTGAGGAACAGCCTGTCTGCCAGCAAATTGGAGGCCTTCATGTTGATGGCCACTGAAAAGGACGTCCTCGTGGCTTTGGACACAGATACTGTAATTGACAGAGTTGCAGAGAAGAGTGAGCTACTGAGGAAACTGCTGTTATAGTTAGCTGAGATGAAATTATTGACATTATAAAATTATTCATAATAATGTAGCAGCTTTTTAAACTGAAGATAGTCATTATGTGAATCATTATCCCACCCTCTCTCCCTCTCAGGATGTCTACACAGGTCCATTGTTGCTGAGGGTGTTCAGAGGGCCATGCAGCCTTTTCCACGAAGTAAGTATACAATACATGCAACTATCTTTCTACATTATTCTAGATTAAAGATGCCAGTCCTGTCATAATTTAACTCAATGAATTATCATTCTCACCCTTCTCTCTCCGTCTCCCCCTCTTGCTTTTTTAAAGGTTGCATTGTTTGAGGAGGAGATCTTTGCTGTCCATTGGTGTGGAGTTCACCAGCAACATTTTGACTTAGTGAGTATAGTACAATTCATGCAACTGTTTTTTTTAAATTTTCTAGAAGATACTCTGATCATCTGAATCTGTCATTTAATCATATATAATTTATCACTGATCATGTCTCCCCTCTCTCTCTCTTTGCCCTCCCCCCAGGATGCCATTGCTGTTGAGGGTGTTCAGAGGGCCATGCAGTCTTTTCCACTAAGTAAGTATACAATACATACAACTATCTTTCTACGTTATTCTAGATTAAAGATGTCGGTACTGTGATAATTTAACTCAATGAATCATCATTCTCACCCTTCTCTCTCTGTCTCCCCTTCCTGCTCTTTTAAAGGTTGCCTTGTTTGAGGAGGAGATCTTTGCTATCCATTGGTGTGGAGTTCACAGGCAACATTTTGACTTACTTGGATACTTTATACGTACTTGTATACTTAAATTTTATTAAATCATTTGAAATGATACTTTGACTTCTAGCAGAGCTTTTTCTTTGACAATTACTTGTACTTCCAATTGAGTATGGAGATTGTGTACTCCACTGCCACCTCTGATCACCAGGAAGTCAGTCAAGAGCAAGTGATTAAATTTGGCCCACTTGCACTGGTACACTTGTCCATGGCACTTACTACTCAGCTTTGTAGTGGTTTGTGGGAATAGTACAGCAGGTACGTATATTCAAGGGGACCGCAAGGATAGTGTACTGGTGCGTGGTGTCCAACCAATTGTGGTGGGCCGGTCTGGGCCAAAAATGCCAGGACTGGTTTTTTGTCCCAGTCCAGCCCTGCCACATGGTCCTTGGCAGGGGGTGGCCAGAGTCCAATGGCATGGAGAACCAAGTCAAGTCAATTTTATTTGTATAGCCCAATATCACAAATTGGGTACCGCCCTCTGTTGCAGCCTTCATTACCGTTGTGACCTGGAGACATCTGCCAATTCCACCACTGAGGTCTTTGTTGGATCGCGCTTTGTCTGGAACCTCCCCCTTGACCTGTCTGCCTTGGGTGACCCTACCAAGAGCCAAGTTCTGGGTGGCATAGCTATTGGGGTCATTGGAACATGCAAGCTTCTCCACCATGGCAAGGTGGCAATCCAGGACACACACACACACACACACACACACACACACGACAGCCAAGATGCATTTAACATGACAAGAATGAGTGGATTTGAGGTTTTGAAATTATTTTAGAAGTGACAGGAAAAACATGTTTGAAGTTGACTCAGGAGCTCAAGTTTCAGTAATAAAACAAAATTAGTTTCAAAATTCCCCAAAATTAAGTGGTAGCTATATTAACACTGCAGGACCATCAGATACTGCACTGCTGCCGGACCTCACTGGTCCGGCAGCTGCTGAAAGTCCAGGATGCAGCGTTCAAGTCAGGTAACTGTGAGGCCTACAGCGCAGCCAGATCCAACCTCAAAAAGGGCATCAGAACAGCCAAACATAAATATTCCCTACGAATAGAGGACCACTTTCACAATAACTCTGATCCTCGGCGAATGTGGCAAGGCATTCAGTCTATCACAGTCTACAAACGCTCTAATCGTGGTCCCGCTGTCCATGATGCCTCCCTGCCAGACAAGCTAAATAATTTCTATGCCCGCTTCGACAAGGACAATACTGACCCAGCCACAAAAATCCCCAGCCACCCAGAAAACCAAGTGCTCACTCTATCAGTCGCAGAGGTCAGAGAATCACTGCGCAGAGTGAACACACGGAAGGCTGCCGGACCAGACGGCATACCGGGTTGGGTCTACCGGGAATGTGCCGACCAGCTGGCTGAGGTCTTCACACCTGTATTTAACCTCTCACTGTCCCAATCTAAAGTCCCGGCATGCTTTAAGACCAACTCTATCATTCCTGTCTCCAAGAAACCAACATCCACATGTCTGAATGATTACCGACCCATAGCACTCACCCCCATTGCCATGAGGTGCTTTGAAAGACTGGTTCTGGCTCACATCAAAAACATTATCCCCCCCCCACATTCGACCCACATCAGTTCGCCTACCGTCCCAAAAGGTCTACTGAGGATGCCATTGCCACTGCCCTACACATTGCTCTGACCCACCTTGAACTTAACAACACATACATCCGGATGCTGTTTATAGATTACAGCTCTGCCTTCAACACTATCATCCCCGCCAAACTAACCACCAAACTCCTCTCCCGTGGCCTCAACCCCTCCCTCTGTAACTGGATCCTGGACTTCCTGACCAACAGACCTCAGTCTGTTAGGTTAGGTGACCACTCTTCCTCCACCCTGACCCTCAGCACAGGTGCCCCTCAAGGCTGTGTTCTGAGCCCCCTCCTTTTCTCCCTCTTCACCCACGACTGCCTGCCAACTCACCCCTCAAATGTTATAGTTAAGTTTGCAGATGACACCACAGTCATTGGCCGTATCACCATAATGACGAGATGGCCTACAGAGAGAAGATTGAGCACCTCACATCATGGTGTACTACCAACAATCTAGTCCTTAATGTGCAGAAGACAAAGGAGCAGATTGTGGACTTCAGGAGGTCTAGAAGCTGCAGCCACTCCCCCATACACATCAATGGGGTGGAAGTGGAGCGTGTTTCCAGCTTAAAAATTCCTTGGAGTCCACATCAGCGAGGACCTTTCGTGGATATTAAACACCCAGGCCCTTGTGAAAAAGGCCCAACAACGCCTGTATTTCCTGAGGAGGCTGAGGAGTGCCCGTCTACCCCCCAAAATCCTCATCAACTTCTACCACTGCACCATAGAGAGCATCCTGACCATCTGCATCTCAGTGTGGTATGGCAACTGCACCTCAGTAGACCAGAAAGCTCTGCAGCGGATCGTCAAGGTGGCCCAGCATATCACCAGTACCCAGCTCCCAACCATAAAAGACATTTATCACAAATGCTGCCTTCGAAGGGGTCTGAGCATCAGCAGAGATCCCACCTACCCCAACCATGGACTGTTCTCCCCCCTGCGCTCTGGGAGGCGCTACAGGAGCCTCAGAGCCCGCACTACCAGGCTCAAAAACAGCTTCTTTCCACAAGCTGTTGCCCACCTGAACCTGGCTACCCACTGAATGTCTGTAGATATTTTTAAATATTTTGTACTCCAGCTCTCTTTTAACTTATTTTTAGCTTTTGGTCTTCATGTGTGTATATCTTATACTGTGTTTGCTGTGTTTGTCTGTGTCTGTCTTGCACTGTTTGGTGAAGCCACAGCCCTCATTTCATTTTTAACATGTGCCTGCACATTGTTTTTAATGACAATAAAATTGAATTGAATTGAAGTGAGGAAATTGATAGCGTTTGAGAAAATTTGGTTCAGACAAGGGAAAGACAGTGATCTTATGACTATTGATTGGATGTATTGAGGATGGTATGTTGCATTGACGGTTATGCCAACCGCCACCATAGCCAAACTCCACTGGGAGTATAGCGCAATACCACATGTGCCTTTAGCTAAACATGTGATATCCAGTGGAAGGATCTGGTACATGGGAGACTAGGTCAGAGGGAGTTCAATTCTCACCCCGAATGCAAGCATACAGATGCCAATTTCAGAGCACTTTTATGGTGAAACGGACTGTGCATTTAGCACAGAACAGTAAATTCAACTTAAGGGGTTGAGGAAATTTCCCTCAGTTAACCATTGACTCACCGCAGTTGCAAGAAGTGCCACAAATTTTATGGGGTAGATAAATATGATGTGGGCTTAGTCAAAGAGGCTGAACCCCTCAATGTGACACCTAAGAGCATCCATGTCAGGCACAATATGAGCTCAAACCACAGGCAGTAATAGGTATAACACCAGTGTTTTAACAGTTTGCTGGCAGCAGGAGTCATTATCCCTTGTGCACACTCACCAGTGAGGATGCCTATCCACCCAGGTAAAAAGTTAAAGCCAGAGAATTAGCCAACAGAGTGGCAATTTACAAACAGTAAATGCAGCAGTACACGCACAGGCACGTATTGTACCTCTCACAGATCCCATCTGACAGCATGTGGTTTTCTGTTGTTGATATGGCTAATGCATTTTTCAGTGTCCCTGTGCACCTACACTCTCAGTATTGGTTTGCTTTCACATTTCAGGATAAAACGTGTACTTGGACCAGGATGTCACAACATTATGTTGAATCCCCAGCAGTCTACTATCAGATTTTGCATGCAAGTCTGGAGAATTTAGGTCTTCCAGCAGGGAGCGTGCTGATAAACTATGTTAATGATTTAATGATCTGTTCACCAACAAATCAAGGTTGTGAGACTGACACAATTGCATTGTTAAAATATGTCAGAACACGGCCACAAGGCCAGTTGTAGTAAACTGCAATTTGTCCAGGAAAAAGTCACCTTTCTAGGCAATGAAATCTCTAAAAATTATAAAACACTGGGCTCAAAACGAGTGGAAGCCATCCTCAAAATTCTTAAACATCACAAAAGAGGAAATTAATGTCATTTTGAGGGATGGCAGGCTATTTTAACAATAATAATAATAATAATAATAATAATATTATATTAAATTATTTATATCGCACCTTTCTAAACAACATTACAAGGGGCCTTACACAACAGGATAAACTAATGCACATAGTCAAGATAAAACAACAAAATACAATAAAAATATAGGACATAATGCCAGATCCGCTCCACAGAACAAGGTAAAACACAGTCAGGATAAAATCACAAGCACATAATTAAACGTGGAGAATTTGAGCCGATAAAACAAGGATTATGATAAAAACAAAATAAGAAAAATATAAAAATATAAAGAAGTAAAAATGTAAAATTATATAGTATAAGATTACCATCCAGCCATATATTCATTATCCGAATTGCTTAGCCTGCTCTCAGGGTCGCGGGGATGCTGGAGCCTATCCCAGCAGTCACTGGGTGGCAGGTGGGGAGACACCTCGGACAGGCCGCCAGGCCATCACACAGGGCCAACATATACACACACATTCATACCTAGGGACAATTTAGTATGGCCGATTTACCTGACCTCTTCGGCAGTTCATCGAAATTATGACTGTGATGCAGTTTAAGCTCGGCAAGCATACCTGTGGGCCATCAGGCCTGCATTAGAGCAACAATATCGTCCACATTTGTCACAGATGAATGTTGTTTGAGCTTGTCTGTTATGTCTTGCATGGTGGGTGTTATAATAGACTTCTTGTCTCTTCTGTTCAACAACTGTTCTCAATTGCCTTACAGTGGAGTACCATCTCTGTCTGTCCAGGGCCACTGTGTCCCTGCTGGAGTCATCTATATGCCGCAGATATTCATGTGGTGCTTGAGCACATCTTTGAAGTGTAGCTTCTGGCCTCCCTGCTTCCTTTTTCCCTGGCACAGTTCCCCGTAAAAAACCTATTTTGGTAGGCGGTTGTCTGGCATTCTTCTCACGTAGCCGGCCCATCTGAGCTGGGAGGTTGTTATTAGGGCTTCAACACTGACAGTACCAGCACGTCTAAATACTTCCACGTCGGGCACTTTGTCTTCCCATCTGATTCGCAGCAGCTTTCGCAGATGATGAAGCTGTATGCTGGTGAGCTTCTTGATGTGCTTGCGATACAGAGGCATGCATTCAGTGGAGTATAGTAGAGATGGGAGAACAGCTGTGTTGTAGTCCTTGTTCTTTGTTTTTAGCCTGATGTCATGGTGGGACCAAAGTCATTTGTGGAGGGCACCAAAGGCTTTTGTGGCCGCTTAGATTCTTCTGTCCACTTTTAAGTCAGAGGAGTTTGTATCTGTCAGATAGGTAACGCACTCAGTGGTCTTCAGAGTTGCTCCATTAACCAAAATACTGGGCTGATCTTCTTCGGGGCTTTTCTGAGGGGGAGGCTGGTACAGAAGCTCCATTTTGGAGACGTTGATCTTCAGTCC
The DNA here is from genome assembly GCF_029633865.1 of Lampris incognitus. Lineage (NCBI taxonomy): Eukaryota > Metazoa > Chordata > Actinopteri > Lampriformes > Lampridae > Lampris > Lampris incognitus. The sequence continues at coordinate 136,247,373 of NC_079211.1, read as the reverse complement.
AAAGTGGGTAGCCGCTGAAGAGAAGCGGTCTGCATTTCTCCAGGATCATTGACAACCAGAGCTGTGTCATCTGCATAGAGAAGCTCTCGAACCCAGAGCTCTCTTGTTTTGGTAAAAGCCTCGAGTCTCGTAAGATTGTAGAGGTTTCTATCTGTTCGGGTCCTGATGTACAAGCCACCTCTCAAGTTGGCTGACATTGTTTCTAGGACTGCAGCGAGATATCACGTGAATAGGGTCGGTGCAAGCACACATCCCTGCTTCACTCCATGCTTGATGTTGAAAGCATCGCTGACGTCTCCTCCAATTCATACTTTCCTTGTCATGTCATCATGGAAAAGTATGATGATGCTGATCAGTTTCTTGGGGCAGCCATAAGTCTCTAGCACTTTCCACAGTGTCTCTCTATTAACAGTGTCAAACACTTTTGAAAAGTCCACAAAAACAATGTGAAGAGGCTGGTGCTGCTAAATCGCTTTATCTTGGGAGTTTCTCAGGGTGAAGATCATGTCTGTAGTGGATCTACCAGATCTGAAACCATATTGGCTTTCAGGCAACATTTCTTCTGAAAGGCTCTTTATCCGTTTCAGTATGATCTTAGCCAGGACCTTTCCAGCACTCAAAAGAAGTGAGATCCCATGGTGATTTCCACAATTGCTTCGTTCACCCTTCTTCTTGTAGATGGTCACAATCAAAGCATCTTTGAAGTCTTGAGGAAAGCATAGGTTCTGCCAGCAGGCATTATAGAGCTTTAGTAGTTCTGACTTTGGTGTTGAGCTGCCATGCTTCAGGATGTCTAATGAGATGCCATCTTGTCCTGGTGCCTTCCCACTTCTGGTGTCTTTAAGTGCTTTCTCTACTTCAGCCATTGTGATCGGCTCACAGAGGCCTTCTCTTATCGGCCTTCTTGTATGCCACTGGCATGCATTTGGATCTGCTGATCCTTCTTGATTCAAAAGGGTACAGAAGTGCTCTTTCCATCTTTCTGTGATCTCTTTCAGGTCAGTACACAGCTTACTTCCATCTGCCGTTTTACTGGCGCTATCGTATTGCTTCTTGGGCTGAAGATGACTCTCAGCACAGAGAAGAGCCCATGCATATAATTTCGATCTGCTAAGGCCTGCAGCTTTTCTGCTTTCTTGCTCCACCAGATGTCCTTCATCACCCTAATCTCCTTCTGAAGTTTCACTTTAATTGCCTTGAAGACCGATTGACTCCTCTCAGAGTTCTCTTTCAGGTGGGCATTGTGAAGCATTTGCTTTTCCTATAGCAGTTGTTGGATTGCTTCATCTTGATCCTGGAACCAGTCAGACGATTTTCTTTTTGGATGACCAAGCACCTCTTTTGCTGAATAAGAGATGGTCTCTTTCATTTGTGTCCAGCATTCTTCAACATTATCTATGCCTGTTGCAACCCTTTCTTCATCTTGAAGAGCAGATGCAATTGCTGCAGCTAGTCTCATTTGATGTTCTGTGGTTGCTAGCTTGTTGGTATCCAGTTTCTTTGGTGCATCACAGGGTGTTTTTTGTGACTTAATCTTTAGTTTCATTCGCAGCTGTGTTCGGACCAGGTAGTGATCAGTTGAGCATTCCGCTCCCTGCATCTCCTTTGTTAAGAGTACTTCTGTCAAGATTGCCCTGCAAGTCACAACGTAGTCTAACAATTGGAAATGCTTTGATCTTGGATGCAGCCAGGTGAAGTAGTTCTTTTCGGGCTGAGAGAAGACAGTGTTTGTGACACACAGGTTGCGCTCAGCACAGTAATTTAACATAAGGTCACCATTGGTATTCTTATTGCCCTTGCCAAACTTTCCGATGACACCCTCATGGAGGTCCTTCCCTATCCTTGAACTTAAGTCTCTTAAAATGAGAAGCTTGTCTATGCTTGGTACACTGTCCGCTACTTCAGTCAATTTCTGGTAGAAAGATTCCTTGTCTTCATCTGAATATGCCATGGTTGAAGCATACACACTGATGAATGATAAGAAGTGTTCTCCCCACAGGGATTCAGAGACTCATAATCCTCTCACAGATTCCTAATGGTAGAGTGGGCAATCTGGATGCAATTACGTTGGTAATGGCAAAGGCCACTCCAGCATCTCTCCTTCCATTGGCTTTTCCAATCCAGAAGAAGGTGTAGTTGCTCTCTTGTATTTTTCCTTGGCTTTCTATCCTTGTTTTTCGGAGAGCAGCAATGTCAGTGCGGTCTCTCTAATGCCTTAGCAATCAATGCAGTTCTTCTCTCAGGTCTGGTGTGGTTGTCCAACATGGTCCAAATGTTCCATGTTGCAACAGTCAGCTTCACTTTCTTGCATTTTCGACCACTGAAGTGAAGACTCGCTGGCTGCGGCGAACCAGCCAGGGAGTTTCTGAGCAACCTTTTTTTACCCCGCCTTTTCTAGGGGCTTCCCCTTATGGGGGCGGGCAGTGCTTTCCCTGAAAGGGGCTGCCTGGACACTCAACACAGCTGCCTCGACCCTGTTGTTGCCCAGGATTCAACATAGTTGAAACCATCACATGTGAGTCACCTATGTGTAGAGGTCCTGCTAGTAGCTTCCAGCTCCTTAAGCCTGCTACCCTCATATTCCTTCTGTCGCCATAGGACTTTGTAAACAAACTCTCCTCGCAAGTGCTTTTCTCATCGAGCTAGCCTCACATAATGCCTTGCACAGTAGTTAAGACAGTCAGTGTCGTGCCCCCACCAAACAGTCTCTCTGGGCCTCAGAACCCATTCCTAAGTGGTACACCATAGTGCAATGGGCTCAGTAGATAAAGAGGTTGCCCCGCAGTGACAGCTTACTTGTCAAGTGATGCCATCCATTGACCAACAGTGCGGTTCCTCTGCATGCCATCTGATGTTTGTGCCATTGGTCTGATAGGGCTCATGATCCTATTGGGCTCTTCTGCCGCAAACACCATTGAGCGCCCTGCTGCCAGTGCCTTTTTGGATTTGAATTCGGAGTTACCTTCTCCTAGCCTTTGCCTAAAGAGGCAAATCTACGAGGCAGTAAAACAGATGCAGACAGTACCTTCTACTGTCATAATGGTAGCAGCAAAGGCTGACCTACATGTCTTTGGACTGTGGGAGGGAACCGGAGCACCCACGCAGACACCAGGAGAACATGCAAACTCCATACAGAGGATGACCTGGGACGACCACCAAGGTTGGACTACTCTGGGGCTCGAACCCAGAACCTTATTGCTGTGAAGTGACCACGCTAACCACCATGCCACCGTGCCACCAAAAGAATGATATAAACAATATAAAAAATATTTTAAATGTTTTTTTAAATTGGGCAAGTGTATTATTTAGTTGAAATTTGAAGGTTTGTAATTCATTCCAAGTGAGCTCTGTGGGGTTGTTTGTGTACTTATCTGTTAATTATTTTGTTTTCTAAATAACTTTGTAGTTTTTGCTCGTTTGTTTTTTTTTTCTTGTGAGAGGAGTTTGAAATAGTTTTCCCTCTAATTACTGCCTTACCTATTTCCCATAGAAGTGTTGGAGAGGTATTTGGAGAGTTCATTTCCAAAAAGGATGCCCACTCATCCCTAATTAAGCTGTCAAACTTAAGATCTTTAAGTAGTGAAGTATTAAAACACTATTGTAGGGCAGGATGTAATGGATAATTCAATTTTCAGGGTGAGTGTTACAGGTGCATGTTTGCTAATTATGATTGGGCTGATTTTGGCGTCTAAGATATTTGGAATGATAGAATTGTTGGATAGGAAAAAGACAGTTCATGAATATGACTGATGTTGGGAAGAAAAGTAGGAATATTCTCTTGCAGTTAAGTTTTTAAGCCTCCATCTATCGCCAAGACTGAACTCATCCATGTACTCTTAATGTTGTTGAAAATCGAGAAATTCTTGAGCTGCCTGACAGCGATGATCTGTCTATTGATGGATTGAGTACAGCAGTTAATATATTACTCGCTATGAAACATTACCCTCTTCCATTTTTAAAGCCTGGTCATACTTCTGTGGTTATTTTAGTGAAAGTACTGCAAAAGTTGTAACACATTACTATACACACTTCTGGATCGCCACATTGCTATGGTGGAGAAGCTTGCATGTACCAATTATCCCAAGAGCTATGCCATCCAGAGCTTGGCTCCTGGTAGGGTCACCCAAAGCAAATAGGTCAAGTGGGAGGTTCCAGATGAAGTGTGATCCAATAAAGACCTAAACAGCGGAACTGGCGGAAAATGTCTCCAGGTCACAATGGCAGTGAAGGCAGATGAAGGCTGCAACAGAGGGTGGTCCCTAATCGCCTTGGTTCTCCATGCCATTGGACTCTGGCCACCCCCTGCCAAGGACTGTGTGGTGGCTGCAGGCGCATCAGCCACTCCACGTAAAAAGCTGTCACGTGCAGGTGTCCTTCCATTATGTGGCTCCAGGATCAGCCTCTATGTCCACCTGAGGACCCAGAGGGACGACGGTCACACTCGACCCCGAGTTACAGCTGATGATGACGATAACTCTACATAGACAGTAATATTGTAAAGTTACATTACTTTGAAATGAAACTGACTAATAATATGTAATACATTACATTTTGAAAGTAACTTGCCCAATACTGTACTTGACTATAAAGGTTCTAAAAAATAGGAGACTGTTGGGTGTATGCATGTAGCCTATTAATTCATGTTTTAGCCTATCAGTAGAATATCAATGTATATAAAAATTATGCGGGCTGTGCGCACACATTAACAACACATTGTGGCTCCCTCTAAACATCCCTTTGCCACCGCTGGGCCACTCCAGTGAAAAAATCCTAGAACTGCCACTGCAAGGGAGTATTTGTGTACGGGTTGCTATCAGTTATCAATCCCTTATTGACAGTCGCGCCCCCAGAAATGTTTCATAGGGGTGGCCAAATGGGGCCACTGAAAATCTTGGGGTGGCACACCAAAACCAAAAGCCATGACTGAATTTCGGGAATTCTATGATGTTGTTGTAGTATACTGTATAGGCTAGTTGAAAACTGTCAATATGAGAGTTAAGAAAAATGTACATTATAGATTTAAATGAACAGCACCTAATGTAAAATATCAGATAGAAGCATATTATGCATAATCAGAAGCAAATTCTGCATATGGGACTCATGGCTGGGGAGGCCAGCGGGGGGGCCAGGGATAGTATCAGGGTGGCCGTGGCCACCCCTGGCCACCCCTTGGGGGCGCCACTGCTTATTGAACAACACTGTAGTTTTCATACTGTAATGCTTGGATTTGTGCTCTGTAAGTCTTGGCTCTTCCCCCATGTGGATTCGCCTCACTATGTTGTTTTCATTGATTTATCTTGAGCCTGCCATTCCTAGTTTCTGTCTCCGCTTCTCTAAGTTGTGGCAGGAATCAAAACATGAGCAAGAGAACAATCTGCAGCACAGCTAGCTGTAACTTTCCAGTGTTGATTTAATTGTCAAGAGGGGATACTGTCTCGTAACTATAGTGAATGAAGTTTTATGGCAATTAAGAGCTTATCAGAAAACTATGTTTAGTCTGCTTGTCCCATCCAATAAAGCATAATCAGTTAAGTGCAAGATGCCAGATGCAAGAACTAAAACTCAGTTTTAGTTGGTTTAGGCATTTTGGTAACTGCTTGTTTGAGCAGGCTCATTTCCTGTTTGAGTAATGCTATTTAATTTGCAAACAAAAACAGCAAAGCTAGGTCAGTGAATACACAGCATTATATTACTCACACGCATTAGTGTGGGAAGTGGGGGGGAGCTGCAGCTTCTCCTAGTGGTGGGTGCAGCCCCCTGTCCCCAGTAGTGGCAGGTGGCTGTGTAATATCTTAGACCCAACAGTATGCCTAGCTCTTCCTAATGTACAAATGCAAAAAAATAAAACACACCTTTATTTTAAACAGTGGGCTAGGGCTGCATGGAATGTACATTTTTAATAATAAAGTGAGTAAACACTCCATTCCAAATCTGCTACACATGCACCTTACAAACAAAACAATGACATCACACTGTAGTGACCAGGGGAGGCGGTCGCTCTGACTGTCGGCGGTTCTGCGCTGCGGGAGCGCAATGGCTGATAGGACTGTTAATGTTAGATTTTAAATTGTGTTTTAATGATGTGGTGTTCATGTTGTGGTTATTGTGTTGTTGTTTTGGGGGTTTGACTCAGACCAAGTAAGAGACCACTTACTGACTGACTGCAAGACCATGACTGGGACTGATGTCGCCACTTGGGACATGGGGGGGGGGGGGACTCGTTACATTGTTGTTGTCAATTATGGCCCGTTCTGGCCGGTGTGAATAAGACAGCACTCCCGGGGTCATGCAGTGTATGGGGCACAGGAGTTGTGATTAAAAAGAGATCTCTGCCTCTCTACTCATTCTTCCACACTGGCTCGCCACAGTACTTTTTGTTTTAGTTGGCAGCCCCCCTACTTAAAACATCCTCCCGCGCATCTGCTCACACATGCAGATGCGCTGAATGTTTGAGTACTAAAGAGTCTTGTGTTCTGTGCAAGCACTGGTAAATTGCACATTGTGATCTATGTTCAAGGAATTATGCATGGATTTTTATATGATATGATAACAGGAACATTAACAATTTTTGTGGCTTGATTGCTGACTTCTACTCTAATGAGTATACCCATCCAAGTTGGGTGCAGTGTGGCAACTTTTATTAATTATTATTATTATTATTATTATTAGCAGTAGTAGTCATAGTACAAGCTAAAATACTAAAAGAGAGTGATACTCCGAATTTTGTTTAGTGATGATTTGCAAATCAGTAATGGTGACTTGCATTGGTCTCACCTTCTCTCCCTCTCCCGCTTGTTTTAATCTATGATCTAAAACTTACTGAGATGGCAATGCTATGGTGCATGCTTTCATTGGCTGAGACATTAAATTACAGTGTTTTTCCGGGGGGGGGGGTTATTGTTTGACTTTGTATAATAATATGCATTACTTCTATACTTCGTTGAAGAAATGTGTTGTTCAAGAACCTGCTTTTATTTTTCAGATTAACTACATCTAAGCACATTCATCACCAAATATTTAAATGCCATCCAATTCTTTGGCCATTTTACAGCAATACTTTGAGATATCAGTCTCCTGGAAAATGTCCTTAAAAAGCATTTCTATGAAAAGGGAAAATACAACCCAGGAAAAAAAAATGATCCAAGTCAGCAAAATTAGTTGTCTGTTTTCTTTAAACATAGAAAGTTGACATCCAGTGCATCTCACTTCTCTGTGTAATTTGTGCATCTGTTTACAATGACTATGTACTTAGTTTGTGACAGTTTCAAAAGAAAGGAAGGACTACCAGCAATCTCTCGAGCAGGAACTTAAGTGAGTATGGTCAGCAGGAAATTATTTTTGAGGAAGCCGAGAGAGACAAGACCTTTTTTTGGGGGGGGGGGGGGTGCCTTAATTGACAAGAGTATATCACCGCTTTAATAGACAACATAATGAAACCCAATGAGCTATTAGACTGCCTGGTATTATTTCACACAAAATTGTATCAAACAGCTGCAGGACTTGTACATGCTAGTTCTCTACTATCATTATGTACACAATATCACTTCACTTCATCATAAAGTATCAGTAGGCCACATGTATCAAACACATGGCATACCACCCCATTTTATGTGCTTGACATACATAAATACTTCCCATACTTATCGTTTAAAACTGGGCCAAATGTTCATTATACAATATGACCTAAAAGACTAACAACCAAATACGAGACCTGCAAGCACTATAAACAATCACCACCTCATCTAAACAGGTATCCTGGTCCTATGGGTGCTCTCTGTGGTGCTTACTTTCGGTGTAAACAACCGCAACACATACAGCTAAATCCAGTCAAGCAAGGCACAGTACATATAAGCAATGTAACCACATCAAAAACTGCATACATACCTACATGGGCAGAAGCGTCAACAGTAAAGCCATAGACAGAAAAGGGAGAGTGCATTTCACTCATCCTATTTGAAGAGGAAGGCCACTCTCTTGATAGCCAGCAAAATAGCCACTGAAGTTTAGCGCTGCCAGCCACTCCGTGTGGACATAATTTTCTTCATTCTTCTTCATTTAAAGTCCCCTCCAAAATCCCTCCTTTTTTCCCTCACCATACACAGCTCTAATTTTGGCATTGACCTGCCACCAGTCTTAATTTGAAGTTGCTGCTGCAGTGGTAGTTTGGTAAAGTTGTTTTTTACTAAAAATGCCAAAATTCAGGAGGAAGCAGTCGACATGGGATTGCACTACATCTTCTAACACCTCGACTCCCCAGGGACATATGCAAGGGTCCTGTTTGTGGACTTCAGCTCAGTGTTCAACACCATCATCTCAGATATCCTCCACTCCAAACTCATCGTGCTCACTGTACCAGCCCCCATCTGCCAGTGAATTAAAAACTTTCTGACAGACAGGAGGCAGCTGGTGAGGCTGGGGAAAATACATCCAGCACCTGGACAATCAGTACTGGTGCCCCCAGGGATGTGTGCGCTCCCCTCTACACCAATGACTGCACCTCAGGTGACCCGTCTGTTAAACTCCTGAAGTTTGCGGACGACACAACCATTATTGGTCTTATCTGAGATGGTGACAAGTCTGCATATAAACAGGAAGTTGAACAGCTGGCTCTCTGGTCCGACCATAACAACCTGGAGCTGAACACGCTCAAAACTGTGGAGATTACAGTGGACTTCAGGAGGAGCCCCGAACACTGCACCCCCTCACCATACTCAACAGCACAGCGTCTGTGGTGAAAACCTACAGATTTCTGGGTTCCACATTCTCCCAGGACTTAAGGTGGGCATCCAGCATAGACACAATCATCAAAAAGGATGTACTTTTTCCACCAGCTCAGGAAGTTCAAACTGCCTCACAAACTGCTGATTCAGTTCTACGCTGCAATAATCCAGTCTGTCCTCTGCACACCCATCACTGTCTGGTTTGGATCAGCCACCATATAGGACAGGGACAGACTACAACGGATGGTTAAGTATGCAGAGAAAATCATTGGTGCCAACCTGCCCTCCATTCAGGACTTACAAACCTCCAGACTCAGGACACGGGCAGGCAACATCACTGCAGACCCATCACACCCTGGTCACAACCTGTTCCAACTCCTCCCTTCTGGTAGGTGCTACAGAGCACTGTACACCAAAACAACCAGATATAAAAAGGGTCTTTGCGTGTGCTGTCATTCAAATGAACACTTAACACTGTTAAATAAATCCAACCATTTCGTATATACTGTACATTGTGCGTATACTGGTACGCTGTGTCATGTCCAGCTACCTTAGGCATATATGTAAGTAACCTGCTAACATTTATTTCAGCATCTCTGATATATTCTCAGCACCACTGCACTTTACCACCTCTCATTTTGCCTGTATATAGTCAATCCTTGTGTATATATCTGAAGATTGTTGTGTTGCCGTGTTTTATTCTATGTTAAGTACACAGAAGCCACGAAACCCGAGTCAAATTCCATGTATGTGCAAACCAACATGGCCAATAGGTATGATTCTGATTCTGAACTCCACCCTCAACCACAACTTGCTAATGGTGATATCAATACAAAAAACAGCTAAGTTAAATGTCCTGGGTTACCCCCCCCCCACACACACACACATTTCAAAAATGCTGATAAGCTATGATTTGACTGGTGTGAGGCCAAAAAGTGGCTGGTTTGCCTTGGTTTCCCCTTGACATAAGGTCCAACCCGTCTTGACTAATCGCAGTTTGGCAATAGTATGACGATAGCCTCATCTGATTGGTAAATCCTTTGATTTTGATTTTTTTTTCCACCAAGTGAAGCCATCTCCGGCCTCGCCTCCTCGCGGATTTGTCTACAGTAGGAGTGCAATACAGTGTTTCACCACACACACTGACTGAGATTCAACATGTGTTAACATTCAGAGGAGCGCTGTTTCACGCATTATAAAATACTCAATGAGAAATGGGGAAGAGATGGCAGCAACAGCACAGAAGACTCACCGAAACTCTTAATTTCGCTGGCACTTGTGTCCAGTGACAATAAAGGTTACTTACTTACTTACTTAAATTAAGTGTTTTTATTGAAATGACAACTACTACGACTACTTTCCGCTGCTCCCATTAGGGGTCGCCACAGCGGATCACCCGTTTGCATTTCTTCCTGTCCTCTGCATCTTCCTCTGTCACACCACCCACCTGCATGTCCTCTCTCACCATCCATAAATCTCCTCTTTGGCCTTCCTCTTTTCCGCTCACCTGGCAGCTCCATATTCAGCATCCTTCTCCCAATATACCCAGCATCTCTCCTCCACACGTTCAAGCCATCTCAACCTTGCCTCTGTTGCTTTGTCTCCAAACCGTCCAACCTGAGCGGTCCCTCTAACATACTCGTTCCTAATCCTGTCCTTCTTCATCACTCCCAATGAAAATCCTAGCATCTTCAACTCTGCCACCTCCAGCTCCGCCTCCTGACTTTTCATCAATGCCACCGTCTCCAAACCATGCAACATAGCTGGTCTCACTACCGTCTTGTAAACCTTCCCTTTAACTCTTGCAGGTACCCTTCTGTCGCAAATCACTCCTGACGCTCTTCTCCACCCACTCCACCCTGCCTGCGTATATAGAAAAACAAATTGAAATAGTCATGCACGTTACTATGAAAACCTGTTTCTGCATGGCAACATTTGGCTTGCTTGAAAAATAAACATTCAGGATGTTCTGGGAATGTTTAGGAGACCATTACTATAGGATGTTCCCTCTAGGTCTCTACACTACGTTCCCATAAGGTTTGCAGAACCTTTAGTGACATTACAGGAATGTTTAGGTAACCAACCTAGAATGTCATTTTTTGGTCCTTCAATTAACTTCCCAGAATGTTTGCAGAACTTTTAGTAACATTAGAGGAACCTCTGCAAAACTTTTAGGGGACCTTAAAATTGGTATCTTGAAATACCATCAAAACATGTTTACACCATAAAATATTCATGTCTAAAGCAAGATATTCTCAGCATTTCAGTTCTTAAAAATTCTTTTGTTGAGCATAGAAAGGGTGAGGGAGAGAGCAAGAAAGAGAGAGAGAGAGAGCTCAGTCAGTGTCTTCATCTTCAGGAGGTGCCCCAGGTTGTTGTTCTGCTGCCTGACAAATTCATAAATAATATTTACCAATCACTTCAACTACTTTTGATTGCTTTTAATTACACTTAGGTGTATAAGTACTACGAGGGAACTTAGCATATTAAGCAAATGTGTTTGCCATGTAAAGTGTGGATATTGATATGACAAAGTGCGATTTTCACGGGTTAAACTATGAATAATTGTCCATAAATCATAAGTGACAGAAGCAAAGGTTCATTCAAGGGAAAAACTGAAGGGTAAAAAAAAAAGTAATTAGTTACACTAATATTTTGCATGTCCTCCTTTGCTGCCATAAAGTGTTAGGCAGCCTTGGCTAGTTTGATGTAAGTGAACATGTACTATGGATTTAAGACTGCATTAATGTGCAGTGCAGTTTAGTGTTAATTGCTCAGAGAAAAGAAAAAACATTACAGGTATCAGGACCAACTTGGCATGGTGAGGTGCATGCTTAAGGGTATTCCCTATAAATTCATCAATTTCCTTTTCACTGACTTTTGGAAACTGCACAGCACAAGCTCCTTAAAAAATTTGTATTTAATAAATGTGAACTTCTCTAATAGGTCTATACAATGTAAAGGGCATTTTATGAAATCCAATTGATTAAAATGCTAGGCAATTCATCCATGTTAAATAGTGATCAAATTATATGTTTAAAAAAGTGAAAAATTGCAGCAGTGTATGTGTCCAGACAGACAAGGTTTATCATTTGCTCTTTAAAACAGTTGCATGATAAGAGGAAGGGGCTTTGAAAAGCTTACTTGAAACAATATGGTGGAGTGCTGTCCCCATGAAGGGCAGCTTTCCTTTTTGGCCTTTCAGGTTGTAATTTGACCAGGCCTTATTGTTTGCAAGTTTCCAGAGGATTCTCCTCACAGCATCCCCAATGCTGCTGCCACCCATCAAGCTCAAAAACTGGATCCATACAACATATGAAGAGAAATATTAAAAAAGCAAGTATTAGTGTGGCAATTAGACGAATCACCTTAAGACAGCACAATGCGTCTTTAAAAGTGCATGGCATATCAACACACTTTCAATATTTTGTTCTGTGCCGTCCAGTTTTAATTTTAACTCTCCCAGCTCCTGCACTGTTTTGCAGGGCCTCTCAATGGCCTCCTGTGGCTGAGTTGTTATGGATGCCGGACCAGGACAATTTTGTTGAATAGCCTGGTCCAGGCGTTCAATAGACTGGCTGTCTGCCTGAATTCTTTCCATGGCCAGCAGCATCTGCTTTTCTGATTGAATTATTAGTTGATGGAGGTCTGACAAATTGAGATAAAGGTATTTTGACATTAAATTATTTGCTCTTTGGTATTCAAGCATAGGTGTGGTATTCAAGAAGATGTAGACTTTGGCATATGACTTTGTTGCAAGACGCATTGCTATAGTCTAATGCAACCACCCAATTGTCAACAGTAGACTGTCAATAGTAAAGAAAAAAAGTGCAACCATATGTTTACCTGCATTCACTGCACCCTCTGCATGGCTGGTTTCATTTGTGTTATGAGTATTGTCTACTTCACAAATTTTACTGACATTTCACCATACTTTCACATAGACTTATGCATAGGCCATATTCTGGTCTAAAAGTGCACAACACTGAACAAACATGATTTCATAGCCATCTTTAAACAGAACACTGACAGCATAAGTTGAGGTACAGTTTTCTTTTAGTTAAGGTGCTCACTTCACTCAATGTGAAAAAAATACACACAAACTATTCAAAGGATTATCTTCTAAAAGGTTAAGCAGGGATAGCTCATTTTACTCAGTTGCGTGGGCAGTGACTGTGATGTGAGTAGATGGCACGTCTGAGAACAGACAATGAAAGCATAGGGGAAAAAAACTTCAGTTACAGTTCAGGGGGGTTGAATACTTTTGCAAGGCACTGTAACTTACGTGAAATTACACCAAAAGTGAAATCCGTTACTTACAACTCGGTGGCTTGGACAGGCGTGGTAGGTTTTGAGGGGAGGTGGATGATTTTTTTTCCCTCCGTTTCAGTGGAATCTCGTCTTCATCTATTAATTTAATATCTATAAGTTATCTCTGTGACCATGCATGGTATTTGACATCATTTATATACATTAAGTTTAGTAATACATGAAATAGCAGTCACGTGTTTACTTTCACCATCTGTCCTGTATCTAGATGGGACAGTTTCATTCCGTCCTTTTTCCTTCTCCTCCTCACTGACCACACTGGAGGTTTCGGTGGCTCTTTTGGCTCGCTCTCTGGCTGTCTTGTAGTTGTCTAAGGTCAATGTAACATTGTAGTGTATGTGAGTATGTAAATACAGTGTACCTCCATATGACTATATCTTTATTCAGTTTCTCACCAGTCTCTGAGATGATTCTTCTACCAATTCCAGAGCTCCTTATCTGGCCTTTGGGAGCCTTCGCCATGCCATTGGATTTTTTTTTTTTTTTACAGGGCCAGTAGCAAATCAGAACCTAAAACATTTTAGGAAAAAGTTAATCACATCTTGCTTTTTCCAAACTATGGACTTTTTACGCATGCGTGAGTGTGTGTGTGTGTTGACCTCATTCACCTCCTCTTCCCATGATGCAGACGCCACAAGAAATTTGAGTTTTCCTTCACAAAAATTACCATGTAGAAATGAACCTGCATTACAAAAACAATAACATACAATCTTTAAAAATGACGACCAAGAACACAATCATTTAAGAGACATGAAAAAATAGTTGACATTAAAGCAATGACCAAAAAAATACTAATATGACAAGCAACTTTTTTTGGGGAATCCGCGCTTTTACTTTCGATCTGCACAGACAAAATGGGCAGAGACGGTTGGACGGTAATTCAGCTCTCTCTTTTAACATGTAGAACTAATAAGCATCAACTAACGATCAAAATGCGAATTGCATTGCGGTACAAAAACAACAAACTCACGTCATTCTATTAGTACAACTGAATTTAACCAGTAGGCTACAGTAACAACCAAAACTAACTGCATGGCAGCAGAACTACTAATAGAAACATTGACGATTTGCTATTAAATGTGCAGAATACATTTACTGCACAGCGGCAGTGTTATCAATAAAGCCCCCCCCCCCCACTGTGCATCAGAACTCGAACATGCAACGTCTATGCAAACCTGCACTATTACAAATGAAATGAGTAAATATAGCTGATAATAATACTGATAGTTACACCTTTTGGACGTCGGCGTCTCCGCGGCTCGCTGCTGCTCTTATCTAAAGGCTGGATGCTCTTCTCCCCTGCTGCTGCTGCTGCTGCTGCTGCTGCTGCTGCTGCTGCTGCGGAGACCGACTCTCCCCGCGGGGGCTATTAAAGTTTTACCCGATCTAATCCAGAGTCTAACTGGACGGAAATTAACATTTAGGAAAGCACAAAATGGTTCGGTTAGAGGGAGAAAGCCCAGATGGTGATTAAAACAAGTGCCGTCACATCACACCTCCACAGCCACCCACACACACACACACACACACACACACACACACACACACTTGCTTGCTTGCTTGCTGGTTGTCCATCGTGCCCGATGATGACTATCTTCTTCTATTTGTGGGTCCTTTGAGGACTCAGATAGCAGAAGATACCTGCGCAGAGATGGTTTTTAAAGTGGCATGGGGGGTGCACTTCTCCCAACGCCACATGACTTGATTGTAGAGGAGATGGTTCCGATGGCAAGGGGGATCCCTAGACGACCGGCACCTCCACACAACTGCAGGGGGCTGCCGGAAATCCAGTTTTTCGGAAACCGCCTCGAAGCGTGCCGCCACAGCTTGCTTTTCTGTTGGGGTAAGCTCCCTTAGCCTTATGTCTTCCAGACTCACCCACAAGGCAGCGGGGCAGTGGTTGATAGGTGCCAGGGCCTGCACACCATATCTCTGGGGCCCACTGCTGCCCCGAGATCCCCTGCCAAGTTAGCCTGGGGCCGCAAGACCCCCATTACCATGTGTGGCCACGGGGAGGCCTGGCAGGAGTCTTGGTGAAGGAGAGGCTATGTACTGGCAAGGGAAGGCTTACACGCTAGGATGCTTCCCTATTCGCCACAAAGGCTAGCCAGCGGCAGCAAGCTAAGGGCAGGAAGGACACAAGCGGGTTGGAAGAACACATGCACCTTCCCTCCAACTACACACTGCTGCACTAGACGCATCACAACACCCTGTGTGTATGTACACACACACACACACACACACACACACACACACACACACACACAGAGAGAGAGAGAAATGGGCTGCATTACAAAAAAAGACAAAAACAAAGAAAACTTTCCCCCCTGAGAAATGAGAAATAAACACGGCCTGCAAACACGCTCCGAAAACGGAGGCCGACTAGGCTGCCGCCACCGACTTCCCTGAATCGGTAACAAACCGGACGGTGCAGGTCTGCCAGTACCTTTTAAAAACGGCGCCACAAACATGCACCGCCTGCCTGCGTGTGTGTCTGTGCTCCATTCAAACTCCACACTACAAACCCGGCTGGAGCCTCGGAAATCCAGCTTAACTCCGCCACTCGAGTACAATGTGCTAGCTAGGGCTAGGCTAACACTGACAAGCTAAAGCTGGCGCTAGCGTTAGCTGCTAACGGAAACCTAGCTTCTTCAGTTTACCTTGCAACTGGTTAGCTCGACTAAACTTGAGTCAAACACGCGTTTGTGTATTAACCAAATAAATTATAATTGCTTGATACTTACCCAGTTCAACGTCTGTCTCTGTCACTCTGTCTTGTTAGAAAAAACCCTTCGTCACACGACGACGACAGAGTTGAATTGAGATGTGCCAAAAATAAATGGGCCTGAATTCAGAAGACAGGTGTGGTTTCTACACGGTATAGCCAGAAAAGGGGTTTATACACGCATGATCACCAGTTACTTACTTGGGGGGTGTGTGTGTGTGTTGTTTGTTTTTTTTGTTTTTTTTTTATGTGACACCAACACATAGGCCTACATAAACATTATGGTGACAGCACACCAACACATAGGCCTACATAAACATTATGGTGACAGCACACCAACACATAGGCCTACATAAAAATTATGGTGACAGTACACCAACATATGGGCCTACATAAACATTATGGTGACAGCACACCAACACATAGGCCTACATAAACATTATGGTGACAGCACACCAACACACAGGCCTACATAAACATTATGATGACAGCACACCAACACATAGGCCTACATAAACATTATGGTGACAGCACACCAACACATAGGCCTACATAAACATTATGGTGACAGTACACCAACATATGGGCCTACATAAACATTATGGTGACAGCACACCAACACATAGGCCTACATAAACATTATGGTGACAGCACACCAACACACAGGCCTACATAAACATTATGATGACAGCACACCAACACATAGGCCTACATAAACATTATGGTGACAGCACACCAACACATAGGCCTACATAAACATTATGGTGACAGTACACCAACACATGGGCCTACATAAACATTATGGTGACAGCACACCAACACAGGGCCTACATAAACATGGTGACAGCGCACCAACACATAGGTCTACATAAACATTATGGTGACAGCGCACCAACACATAGGGCCTACATAAACATTATGGTGACAGCACACCAACACATAGGCCTACATAAACATTATGGTGACAGCACACCAACACACAGGCCTACATAAACATTATGGTGACAGCACACCAACACATAGGCCTACATAAACATTATGGTGACAGCACACCAACACAGGGCCTACATAAACATTACGGTGACAGCACACCAACACAGGGCCTACATAAACATTACGGTGACAGCACACCAACACAGGGCCTACATAAACATTACGGTGACAGCACACCAACACAGGGCCTACATAAACATTACGGTGACAGCACACCAACACAGGGCCTACATAAACATTACGGTGACAGCACACCAACACAGGGCCTACATAAACATTGCGGTGACAGCACACCAACACAGGGCCTACATAAACATTACGGTGACAGCACACCAACACAGGGCCTACATAAACATTGCGGTGACAGCACACCAACACAGGGCCTACATAAACATTGCGGTGACAGCGCACTAACACATGGGCCTACATAAACATTACGGTGACAGCGCACCAACACGTACCGCACATTGACAAGTCAAATAAATAATACGTTCTACTTACGTCATAGGCGCACTCTCCTGGCTTTTCGCTCTGCGAAGTCGTCAGTTAAACCATTAAGATCCAGCTGGCGGGCACGAGCATTCTCAACTGAGAGTCCAGACAAACGGGCCTGTCCCATTGCGCTCCTCAGACACGACTTGATGAGCTTCCGTTCTGAAAATGATCGTTCTGCAGTTGCAACAGTCACCGGAAGTGTTAAGTAGTGAAACTGTACAGACTTCCCCAAAGCTTGCAGCGATGCAGTTGTTGTCCACGATCAACATGTTGGCTAGTTGTTGGACTGTTTCGGCGTTTGAGATATTTTCTCTCAAGCACGGAATGACACGAGTTGCACTGGAAATGCTGAAGTGATTTAATTTTGGTAAATATCACACAACCTGCTTGCTTGCTCAAAAAGTCCTGCGCGGTCTGTTTGACATCCTCAAACCGGTCTCGGAAGGCCTGCAGGTCTCCACGGGCCCAGTGCAGCCGCGCTGCCTGCCTTGGCCATATTTGGCCGTGCAGGGCGGGCCCCAAATCATCGCGGGCCCCTATGCAGCTGAATACCCTGCATATATTGTAGTTACGCCCCTGGCTGTAATGTTATAAGTAAATGTTGAAAGTTAAAGGGCGTCCGGGTAGCGTAGCGGTCTATTCCGTTGCCTAACACACGGGGATCACCGGTTCAAATCCCCGTGTTACCTCCGGCTTGGTCGGGCGTCCCTACAGACACAATTGGCCGTGTCTACGGGTGGGAAGCTGGATGTGGGTATGTGTCCTGGTTGTTGCACTAGCGCCTCCTCTGGTCGGTCGGGGCGCCTGTTCGGGGGGGGGGGAGACTGTGGGGGACCCTGGTGAAACTCCTCACTGTCAGATGAAAAGAAGCGGCTGGTGACTTCACATGTATCGGAGAAGGCATGTAGTAGTCTGCAGCCCTCACCGGATCGGCAGCGGGGGTGGAGCAGCGACTGGGACTGCTCGGAAGAATGGGGTAATTGGACGGGTAAAAAAGGGGGGAAATCCCCCCCCCAAAAAAAACGTTAAAGGCAACTAATGACTGACAAGGGGGCAGTTTAACATACTTCTTAACTTTACTCCAACCGTTGTGCAATCGTCAACATCTCTTCATACATCGACGTCATCGTACATATACATAATGTAGGGGGAGCCCCTACAGGCGTAACCCAGTATTGTAGTCCATGTAACCAACAACCAATTATCACAACACAACACAATAAATTCTTTACTCAAAAGTTTCAGCTAAATGGAACCTTGAAGTACACATTTTAAGGCAGGTACTGTTACCTTTACAAACTAACCATCTGTAAATTTTTATTTACATCTGACCATAAATAAAAAAAAGAAATACTGTTATCTTTATCCACACCCTTAAAACAAACAGTTCAGTGTCCACTGTCTTGCTCCTATTTGAAGGAGCCAAACACATGTCTATGCCTGTCTTTAACAGAAATTAACTGTTGGTAGTTTCATATCAATATTGTCCAGTTTGTCCTGGTGGACATGGCACACAGCAACATTGTTCAGTCTCACTTGTGTTAGTTGTTCTGAGCCATGTTTTCGGTCTGAAACATAGAGACTCGCTCTATTCCTGAGACATCTTGAGCGCCATCTATAATGATGGAGTACTGCAAAACTGCTGGAGACTGTATGGATAGTGCCATACTTCTGACAATATCATTTCCTAACAATTGCAAAACCTAATTTTGCACTGGAGGAGCGGTATAGTCATGACAACGGGTTAGCCAACTAGAGAGACAGGCATGATCCCTGGCTTTGAATTTCAACAGCTGAAATAGATTCACATCTTGCAGTGCCATACCCTGCCAAGCAAGATACTGTATTGAACCCACAATATTTTGCAGGCAGTGCCTAGCATCTTGTTGTTGTTTTGTCCAGGCACTTGAGAGTTGTGAATCTATTGGGGTTGCTTCTTAAGCACTAACTGTGACCATATGATGGTGGGATTTACTATTCTGGTGGCGTTCAAAGCTAACAAGAGCATTCTTCCAGTTATTGTATCCCTTTGAGGAGAACGCAGGGTCTGCCTTTTTGGACAGTGTATTTTTCTTTCTGGTGTATGTTTTCACACAGCGAAAACCAAAGAATTCCCTTCATGGTGGGGATATAGTGAAGCCATGGATACTGCTTGTAGCCACTGTCCTAAAAATGGAGGACCCTATTTGACAGCTTTTGAACTGCAATGTATTTGGGGTGAGGTTGGTCTGGCTTGACTTCAATGTCCAGAATATCTCCAGTTCTTCTTCATTGTCGTCACTCCCAATGCTCCTCTCTCTGTTGCTGTCCACAGCCGGATCAGTTTCCTTAGAAATACACCACAGTATACAATTAGCCATTCTGTATCAGTGATTATAAGTGAAAATACATCTACACACTGATGAGGCAAGTCGCCACTTATTTTATATATTCTATATAAAAAGTGTAGTATTCATGCTCACGTTATTAAAACCATGTATGATTGAGTGCTTAATGGACTTCTTAGTATATCAGTGCAAACTCAATGTAATACAAAATAAATATCTACATTTACTCTTACCGCCATCGGTGCTGTGCCCTCACAGGGTGGAAACTATTAAATCCGCTGTGGCGACCCCTGGGAAACAGGGGACAAGTTGAAAGAAGAAGAAGAAGTATCTTATAATCACATCGTTACAAGTGTATGCCCCACCTGCGACCTTGCCTCTCCTCCTCTGTCTGAAATACTACCTGGCAGGATTGCTTCTGTCACACCTGATAAGATAACACATTGATAAATGCCACATGAACAGTGAGACAACATGTGCCTATTCAAAGCTCTCATTTCAAACACGTATTGGTGAACCATTGTTATACAGGACATCGTCAGCCTAATATTTGTCACACTTTGACTCTACATATTAGAAGCTGAGAAAATATTTTCTTTAAGAGACTTACACTTTGACTTGTTGCAAAGTAGCCCCTAATGTCCACCTTTCAAGTCAATTTTACTGTATAGCCCAATATCATAAATTACAGATTTGCCTTAGGGGGCTATACATCAATAAAACATCCTGACCTTAGACCCTCACATTGGATGAAGAACAGCTCCCTTAAAAAACCTTTATCAGAGCGAAAAATGGGACGAAACCTCAGAGACATCAACAGAGAAGGGATCTCTCTCCCAAGATGTGCAATGGATGTTGTGTGTACACAATTTACAAAATACAACATTGAAAGAGGATACCATAAATATAATAGACTTGTAAAATATATGTAGAATTTGAGGAGGATGTCAAGCAGTGTCCGGATGCCACCGGAACAGCCCAGGACCTGAGCCACGTGACCACCATCACCATGTAGACCTGGCAGGAGGACAGACTACACATGTACACAGGGGAGACTCACATCACACCATTCACACACGGGAGAAGAGACAAGAAAACACATTAGTCACACATCAGAGAGAGAGAGAGAAGGATATAACAATGAAACAGGATAACAAAATTATATGGATTTATAATTTATATAAAGAATGAGATGAGGAGGACGCCAAGCAGCATCCAGGTGGTGACACCATCACTATGTAGACCTGGCAGGAGGACAGGCTATACATGCACGCAGACTCGCATCACACCATTCACATACACAGGAGAGGAGACAAGAAAAGACATTATTCACACAGGAGAGCGAGAAGGATAACAACATCATTCAGAGAGAGAATGACATGTGAGAGAGACGAGAACAGTTGCAATAATCTATACTCTAGTATAATCTCGCCGGCAGAACAGTGCTTAGTAAAGTCATTGAGACAGAAGCCGACCCATCGTGGAGCACAGCTCATGAAGTGCCCAACTTAGAGGCATCTAATTGTAGGTTAAGGCAAAAAGATGAGTTTCAGTTTGGATTTAAATGACTCAACAGACTCTGGGCATATCACCAAATTAACCTAACTAACAAACAAACACACACACACAGACTAAAGTTAATGCAACCTCTAATAAATGACTTTGAAAGTCTGATATCAGAACACGTCTGGCAACCCAGGCATAACCAACGCTGAATCTGTGACTACTTACTGTTACAAGAGCAAAGGTACTATTTCATTGTAGTGCAGAGTGTAGTGATCATTTGGGTGATGTCTGCTGGAGTGTGATTAGTCCGCCATCCGCACTTGGCATAAGAGTCTGGTCAGTCTTGAGTATCCGGTGTTATGGTAATGTTTAACTAATAAAGCTAGCCAAAGATATTACTGCAACTTTTGTCACATTAACTAATTAATTGTGTCACATTAAAATTAATTAAGGAACTGGAATGGCAAGACAGGTGAGTACTTTAAAATTAAAACAGGAAACACAGCAGGCAATGATTAACCGGATGTTACACGTCTAGAAAATTGTTGACATAAGTCTGTTCTCAGTTATGTATTATAGGTGTGCTTGTGATGTTCATGTCTGAAGTACATTTTTAATGCACTTTTTGTTTTTAATATCTATTGCATGTTATTTGTTTTTATGTGGCACTGTGGTCCATGTGAAATAATGTTGTTCCCTTGTATGTATAAAACATGTATATAAGGCAATGACAATAAAAGCAGTCTAAGTCTAAGCCTCTACCAAAAATGAATAATATTAGACAATTACTAAACAGTAAGTCAAAAAGAGTTAATTTTGCTTTGGTTATTGCTCATTCTGATATATAGCTGTACATATTATACATTCATTTACTTGTTTTCCAGAGACTTTATTTTTTTCATAAATGGAATAATGTTTTTTTTTAAGTTTTGTATTTTTTCATATTCTTATGGTAAACAAATATATGCTTATTGGACCACAAACAGCATACTCACGTTCAAATAAATCGACAAGCTTTCCAAGATTTTACAAAAGAGTTAACGTTGTAAATAAGTCATGAATACATCACGACAATTCTACTTATATGATAAAATTTGCAATAAATTAGCATTTTTTTTCTAAATACAGCATGTGGCTAGTACCTTTTTTTTCAGTGCATATTGTTTGTATATAAGTGTTGCACAATAACGCCTCCATTTCTACAATTAAGTCATTTTCGCATCAAAAAGATGGCCCACGGTTCTGTTTGGCTTCTTTGCCATAATCCATTTCCATTTCCTGTGGGGGGGGCACACCCTTTTAACTCATGTAGCGCTTTGTAAACTCGAGAAAACTTCAACTTCAGCGAACACTTTTTAAAAGAGCTGACAAGTCATAACTGAGGAGAAATATTTCATGATATGAGGCAGTGCCTTTTGGGCAACGCTGGCTAGAATGAATATACAGCAGATAAATCAAAGACGGTTGAATCAGTTCATGTGGATACTGAAGAGGTCACTTAGTTGGGTGATGAAAGGTATCTGTCAATAAATGTTGTATCCCGATGAACTGATTCAACCTTCTTCGATCTCCTTACCCGGATTATTGGGCATGCATCAAGACAGCAGATAAAGTTAGTTGGACACGAGGGGTGGGATTTTAATCGTTACAGGAAAAAAAAACAAAAAAACTTTTTTGCCAGAAGAGGTGTGACCCAGATCTGTAGATCATGCTGAATCGCTCCTGAAAGACAGGCAGTGTTGCATGCCGTAAAAAATTAAATAGACCTGGACTTGAGTGCAGTCTATATTTATTTGCTGAGCAAACCAACAGTCGAACTCGGTGGCTAGTGGTGAAATTTCCAGACATGCTGTCCTCTGAGTGGACGAGCTTCAAAGGAGGCACGTTCATATTTTGGCTTTACTGGTCAAGCTGTGAGGTAATACATCAGATAGGCCTGTGCTCCAAAAATAGACCGGCTTTTCAGAAAATGATAAGAAAACACTGGGATCAAGCATATCCAAGGTTATTTCGTAGTCTTCTTATCACTTCAATGGCTGTCAAATTTGGGGCAATGCTCACCATTCTATTTTAAGAAGGATTTATATTTTTACACACAAGCCGACATAAAGAACAGCTGATCCCTGAAGGCTCATGCCTGTAAAACAGGGGTTTGTTTTTTTTAACTAATGTCTTTGTAAATGTTGTTTTCCACTGCTAATTAGTTGAGTCAGACACCTATTTCTTTAAAAACATACATTTCCTTAAAGAAATGGTAAAGAGATCCTGGAATGTCACAGAGACTCCATGTTGGATCTGGAGATCGATGGTGTAAATGTGACAGCCGATCGTGACTGTATGGTAGGTGTTGAACGCAATAAAAGTTTTTACAACTGGTGTTTTGAATTTGTCATAAATATTATGATTCGCTTTATTGGCGGCCCAGTGGTTAGCACTGTCGTCTCACAGCAAGAAGGTCCTGGGTTCGAATCCCGGGGTCGTCCAACCTTGGGGGTCATCCCAGGTTGTCCTCTGTGTGGTTTGCATGTTCTCCCCGTGTCTGTGGTGGGTTTTCTGCAGGTGCTCCGGTTTCCCCCACCTTCAAAAAGACATGCATGGTAGGGTTAATACTGCTGTCTATGCCTCTGACCGAGGCATGGCAAGAGAAACTGGAGTTGGTCCCCGGGTGCTGCACGGCGGCTGCCCACTGCTCCTAGCTACACAGCTAGGATGGGTTAAATGCAAGGTAATTTTCCCCACAGGGATTAATAAAGTATATCAAAATCAACATTTTTTTTTTACAATACTTTGTAAATGATGTCTGGAAAGTGTAGAAAATAAAGCTTGTCGCGTCAATCACTTGTCACAGAAGACATTGAAAAGATGATGCTTGTGTATCTGAATGATCATAACTTGCATACGTACATGCTTGTAAAGTGGATTATTTAGATGTTGCTCATTCTGCTCTGCTTTATTTGGCAGTAGACTGAATTGTAGTAGAATTTTAAATTTGTGTTCTGTTTGTTTGTTTTTTCTTGAAGCAAAATTCAGTGCAGTAACTTTTCAGCTTTATTTTTTTCCCAAACAAATAAAACAGATTCAAATACAAAATGTGACATAAATTGTGGCTGAATTGAAAGTGTAATTATGATCTGATGTGACAACTGCATATTGTTATTCTCCGAGGGAGTAGCATAGAGACGCTTTATGCTTTTTCAGTGAATGTTCTCCGCCTTGTAAACTGGATCTGAGGGAAAAGCAATAGAAGACATGTCGGCAAAGGGTTCTTTGATTATTCCTGAAAATTCCGAGTTAGTGTTGGAACACATTATCTGTATTCCAGTTCCTGTTAAGTGGGCTACCATGCTGACAACTGTTTGAAGGTAGAGGTGAACATATCAAATATGCACATGTTTTACAAAAGGCCCTTCCATACAAAAGAGAGAACATATTTTCAAGTTCCCCCGTGTCTTTCCATGGTAATCTCTTCCCTCACATTAACCACAATGCGCTTTAATAAAGAAAACTTATTTAAAAAGGTAAACGCAATTATATGAGGAAACCTCATCTGCGTTATATAGAATGGAGAAAAGGAATTCTGTTGTCCTCTTTCAGTGTTGTGTTCTGTAAATTGTGTACACACAACATCCGTTGCACGTTGGTTTTGGGAGAGAGATCCCTCCTCCGCTGCACTCCCCTGAGGTTTCTTCCTATTTTTTCTCCCTGTTAAAGGATTTAAAAAAAAAATTTTTTTAGGAAGTTGTTCCTTATCTGATACAAGGGTCTAAGGTGCCCTGAGGCAAATGTATAATTTGTGATAATGGGCTATACAAAATAAATAAAACTGACTTGAAAAAGTATTTTGAATCTGATGATTAAGCTGGCTAAATGTTAACATTTAGACTAAAAGAAATGGAGACTAACTCTCCAGAACTCTACAGAAACAGATCTGGCATTTCAAGAATACTATTCAAAGTTGTATGAATCAGAATGTAAACACAACCCGAATATGGTAGATGACTTTCTCAACAATGTACCCCGCACCCGCACCCCACCCCACGGCTGAAAGCCAATGAAAAGTATGGGCAGAAATGTGAGTCACTAGAAACTGAATTTGGAAAAAAAAAAACGGAATTTGAATCACATAATTTGAATTGGAAAAAAATATTTTGAAACAATTTGAATTGGTATCGTTTAACTTGAATAATTGCATTGAAAAAAATGAATCACACACACACACACAGTACAAATGCTGAATAAGTGGAACACTCAAGATCAAACTTTTTTTTTTTAAATTAATACTCACGCATTGACCATTTTCTACCATGCCAGCTCACGTTCTTTCACTACTGCTCCTGTATTACTTTTTCTTTTCTTAAATACATACTCGTATTCTGCATACACATTCATTAATATTTCTAACTCCAGAGGGGTGAAGAAGGACGACCTTTTTTTCTCGCCGGTTGCCATGGTGAATCTTAGTATCGGCGCTCCACTAATGGTGGTTTTTTTATAGTCGTCCCCCACACCCTTAACTCAGAGTGAACCACACAGAGTTGATTGAAGGAACTCAGATCAGCTGTTCTGAACTTGAAAAATATTGAGTTTGGCAGCTCAGAGTCAGCCAACCCAGTGGCAGCACGGTGGCCCAGTGGTTAGCATTGCTGCCTCACAGCAAGAAGGTCCTGGGTTCGAACGCCGTGGTTGTCCAACCTTGTGGTCATCCCAGGTCGTCCTCTGTGTGGAGTTTGCATGTTCTCCCCGTGTCTGCAGTGGGTTTTCTCCGGGTGCTCCGGTTTCCCCCACCATCACATGACATGCATGTTAGGGTTAGTACTGCTGTCTGTGTCCCTGACCGAGGCATGGCAAGACGAACTGGAGTTGGTCCCCGGGTGCTGCACAGAAGCTGCCCACTGCCCCTAGCTACACAGCTAGGATGGGTTAAATCCAGAGAACTGCCCCACGGGGATTAATAAAGTAGTAAAAAAAACCCAACAGAATTCAGGTTTAAACTCTGCAGGTTTAAACCTGCTTTCTGAAACAAGCCCCAACAACCACGACTACACAGCGACAACAAACACAAATCAACAGAGGAAAAATACACAAATGGACCGGGCAAAGAGCAAGTGCAAGATTCCTTACTGACAGAAGATGAACAAGAAAGCAAGGGAACACTACTTCGACAAAATAAAGGAAATGAATGGGCTCGATCCATACGCTCCAGTTTCCTCCCACAGTCCAAAGACATGTAAGTCAGTTGAATCAGCCATACTAAATTGTCCCTAGGTGTGAATGTGTGTGTGTGAGTGAGTGTGTGTGTGTGTGTGTGTGGGGGGGGGGGCTGTGATGGACTGGCAGTCTGTCCCGGGTGTCTCCCCGCCTGCCACCCTATGACTGCTGGGACAGGCTCCAGCATCCCTGTGACCCTGAGAACAGTATAAGCAGTTTTAGATAATGGATGGATGGATGGATGGGATCCGTATGATCAGAGTGGTCAGATCTCAATGAGCTACCAAGTAACTTTTCCAGATGTGTTTTCCTATCTTGAATGAATGAAAGATGATTCATTTCAAACATGTAAACAAGCAGGATATAACATACAGATAAGCCATTGCCAATAATCTGAAGTGATCAACAAATTCACACATCAAACTCAGCGAACAAATCTCCGGATGCATCGCATTATTTGTTTCATGGTGGAAAAGGAGTAGGAGGAAGTGTGCACTTAAAACAAGTAATCAGGCCTGTGAGAAAGGCACGGATGGGACGGGACCTTGTTTGTCATCTGACCCTTACACATTCAAGCAGTTCAGAAATTATGGATCTTTCGGGGCCCACCTTCAGTTTACAAATGGATGGGTGCAGGACCTGCAGATTTTCATTCGATGACCAGAAAATTCATGCGCACAAAGGTAGGTAATCTCCACTCACCACACACACACACACACACACACACACACACACACACACACACACACAAACACACACACACACACACACACACACACCTCTCTGTCTCATAAAGCATAAAGCAAAGCCCGTAGGATTGTCAAAGACCCCAGCCACCCCAACGATGGACTGATCCAGCTGCTACCGTCAGGCAAGCGGTACCGCTGCCTCAAAGCCCGGACCAGTAGGCTCCGCATCAGCGTTTCCCACCAAGCAACCAGGCTCTTGAACAAACATTAAAGACACTAAGCCCACTGCCGGACTGACTGGTGCTGACCTGTGGTCTTCAGCGGATCATCAGTTTACTCACAAACACACTCACACAGACATAGCTTGGTTTACACAAACACACACAAATATACAAACAACTACATACACATACGCACATTTATTAAGGCAGAGCCTATACACACACACACAAACACACACACACACACACACACACACACACACACACACAGCACCCTACATACACCACACATTATTTATTATTATTACTGCTGTTTTGTTCTGTTTTCTTGTTATTTATTACTGTTGTTGCTGCAGTGTTGAGGAGCCGAAACACAAGAATCTTACTCTCTTGTACTTGTATACTGAGACGTAACAAATAAATAGTCTTGAATCTTGAATCTTGAATCTCAGCACTCTAAACTCAACAAAACAACTCCTTTTTCCAAGGTCAACACTTCACCACATTTACTCGCCGAAATTTGTCTTTCACTTCGGCCACATTTTGGGTGACTTGTTTACGTTCACTAAGTGCTCCTTCCAGCCAAAACACTGTTCTTGTTGCTGTTGTTTCTGCAGTGTTTTGGGCTGGTTTCTGTGGCGGTGATTATCTGTAAATGTGAAGGCTATTTTGATGTTTTTTTTTATCATTCATTTTATACTTTCAGTGTTATTTGTATCTTAGATTTTGCACTCTCAACGCCTCAGTGGACCTCTGCTCGAGTCATGGGAAGTGTGCACACTGCACATGCATGTCTGCCGTAGCAGAGTGTTGCTCACATGTTGGAGCGCTCCTGCTTAAAATTGAAGAAGCAGCGCAGATACGGGGAGACCCAGATAGTCACTGACGTTCCGGCCTACTGGATGATGCTAACTAGTGTGGACACGTTCCAAGCGGTGGTGGGCTACAAAATTGACTTCTCCTCTGGTGCAGCTAAGAAGGCACTTAACAAGTGCATCAGTGGAGAGAGAAGAAGACAGGGATACAGACCAGTATCAGGGATACGGGCTTGTGTTGGCTAACCCCAACCCTAACAGAAAGTGGAGCACAAGCATGTTTTTATATCTCCCTTGTTTATTGCTAAACAGGAACTTTTTTATTTAACAGTTTGTGTCGTTAATTTGTATCTTTACATAGTTTGTTTTTTTTCTATTTACCTTTTTTATTTTAATTGACGTGTTACATACTTAGGCAGAAGACACAGTTGCTCTTTCAACTTTTTAGTGTAATAGGTTCTCTGTTCAGTTTTTATCTTTATACATACGTACATACATACATACATACATACATACATACCCACATACATGCATTCATACATATGTACCTACATACACACATACATACATATATACACATATATACTGTATATACACACATATATACACACATACATATACATACACACACACACACACACACACATATATATATATATATACACTACCGTTCAAAAGTTTGGGATCACCCAAACAATTTTGTGTTTTCCATGAAAAGTCACACTTATTCACCACCATATGTTGTGAAATGAATAGAAAATAGAGTCAAGACATTGTCAAGGTTAGAAATAATGATTTGTATTTGAAATAATATTTTTTTTACATCAAACTTTGCTTTCGTCAAAGAATCCTCCATTTGCAGCAATTACAGCATTGCAGACCTTTGGCATTCTAGCTGTTAATTTGTTGAGGTAATCTGGAGAAATTGCACCCCACGCTTCCAGAAGCAGCTCCCACAAGTTGGATTGGTTGGATGGGCACTTCTTTGAGCAGATTGAGTTTCTGGAGCATCACATTTGTGGGGTCAATTAAACGCTCAAAATGGCCAGAAAAAGAGAACTTTCATCTGAAACTCGACAGTCTATTCTTGTTCTTAGAAATGAAGGCTATTCCATGCGAGAAATTGCTAAGAAATTGAAGATTTCCTACACCGGTGTGTACTACTCCCTTCAGAGGACAGCAGAAACAGGCTCTAACCAGAGTAGAAAAAGAAGTGGGAGGCCGCGTTGCACAACTGAGCAAGAAGATAAGTACATTAGAGTCTCTAGTTTGAGAAACAGACGCCTCACAGGTCCCCAACTGGCATCTTCATTAAATAGTACCTGTTAGAGCCTGTTTGTGCTGTCCTCTGAAGGGAGTAGTACACAAGAATAGACTGTCGAGTTTCAGATGAAAGTTCTCTTTTTCTGGCCATTTTGAGCGTTTAATTGACCCCACAAATGTGATGCTCCAGAAACTCAATCTGCTCAAAGAAGTGCCCATCCAACCAATCCAACTTGTGGGAGCTGCTTCTGGAAGCGTGGGGTGCAATTTCTCCAGATTACCTCAACAAATTAACAGCTAGAATGCCAAAGGTCTGCAATGCTGTAATTGCTGCAAATGGAGGATTCTTTGACGAAAGCAAAGTTTGATGTAAAAAAAATATTATTTCAAATACAAATCATTATTTCTAACCTTGTCAATGTCTTGACTCTATTTTCTATTCATTTCACAACATATGGTGGTGAATAAGTGTGACTTTTCATGGAAAACACGAAATTGTTTGGGTGATCCCAAACTTTTGAACGGTAGTGTATATATATATGTATATATATAGTATATATAGTATATGCCTTTTGTATTTTCCTTGAACTGTTGCACACTTAAGCAGAAGACGCAGTCAGTATCTGGATTTTCAGAGCAATAGTTTTCATGTGAAGTTTTTATCTTTACGCTTTTATAGTTGCCTTGTTTTATCTCAGTTGTACTTGAAATGTCAGTGCTTGACATCTTGATGCATGCTCAATAATCCGGGTAAGAAATTTAAAGGAGGTTGAATCACTTCGTGTGGCTACAACGTTTATTGACAAATATGTTTCATCACTCAACTAAGTGACATCTTGGGTCTAAACTGACAGCAGGTTAGTGATGGGTGGGGAGGGGATTGGGTGGGGATACCTGCAGTCAGTTTAGAGATCAAGTGGGAGTGTATTGCTAGCCATGCTGCTCATATAGAAGACTTTTTTCAAGTAATGTCAGAGGCGTCATCTCTCCAACACCCAGCTGTTGCAATCTCACGCAACGATGAAAATGCATCTGACAGGATGGAGTGGTCTTATTTATTCCACAGACCACTCTATCCTGACCAAAGCCAAAGCCAGAGTTTGGTTTTAGTCCAATATGCATACAATGGCTTAAGGCCCTCTACATAACACATTTGCTGCATGTGTCAAAACTAACGGTTTAGGGCATCCGGATAACACTGCAGTCTATTCCATTGCCCACCAACATGGGGATCAGCGATTCGAATCCCCACGTTACCTCCGGCTTGGTAGGGCGTCCCTACAGGCACAATTGGCTGTGTCTGCGGCTGGGAATCCGTATGTGAGTATGTGTCCTGGTCGCTGCACTAGCGCCTCCTCTGGTCAGGGGGGAGGGGGAACTGGGGGGAATAGCATGATCCTCACACGTGCTATGTCCTCCTGGCAAAACTCCTCACTGTCAGGTGAAAAGAAGTGGCTGGTGACTCCACATGTATTGGAGGAGGCATGTGGTAGTCTGCGGCCCTCCCCGGATCGGCAGAGGGGGTGGAGCAGAGACCAGGACAGCTCGGAAAAGTGGGGTAATTAGACCGGTATAATTGGGGAGAAAAGGGGGGGGGGGAACTAATGGTTTAATATGTCCCCCTTTCCAACTTTTCAGATCCACCAAATAGGGATGCCTCTTGCCTATTATGGCTAACCAGAACATAACCGGTATCATACTTTTCAATAATGATTTTAAAGCTCCCCTTTATGCAGATGTCACAGAAAGGTGAATCAGTTCATCTGGACACAACGTTTATTGAGAGAAACATTTCATCACTCATCCAAATGACCTCTTCAGTCTCAACTGACTGCAGGTATCCCCACCCTTATAAACAATACAGTTGCATAACAACCGTAACTAGAGTTACAATGAGCATGTGTCCTATTTCCAGAGGATAGGGAATAGTTGCAATCACAGCACTGTAAGATGGTGACAGATGTACTCTTAGCCCCCCACCTCGGCTCAGGGATAGCCATTCCCTCTTAACATAGATAGCCTCTGACTCCCTGTTCAAACCAGCGTTCCTCCCTACCAAGGATGTGAACACAATTTGCATATGAAACCAATCGTTGCTTTCGGTCATTATGCAAATGCGCTGTTTATATGGGTGGGGATACCTGCAGTCAGTTGAGACTGAAGAGGTCACTTAGATGAATGATGAGACATTTCTCTCAAGAAACGTTGCGTCCAAATGAACTGATTTTTGTAATCATCAAGACACAAGGGGCTCGATGGTTTCCTTCCCACCCACCCCCAGCAAATGAAAATGTTTTAGCTTTCTATTGTAAACATGCTTTCAAATGGCTTCCAGATATTTATTCTGCACTCTCTGCCCCGAGCCTGGTCCCAGTGGATGAAGCTGGGCACCTGACCTGTTGCTGTGCAGCCGGTGTGTGTGTGTGTGTGTGTGTGTGTGTGTGTGTGTGTGTGTGTGTGTGTGTGTGTGTGTGTGTGTGTGTGTGTGTGTGTGTGTGTGTGTGCGTGCATACATGCATACGGGTGGAGGGTTGGGGGGGGGCCCTTTATGGGGCTTTAATGTTATATCCTGCCCTGTCAGTGTCTCTGTGTATAGTTTTTGTTGTGTTTCTAAAAAGGGCGGCACGATGGCACAGTGGTTAGCACGGTCGCCTCACAGCAAGAAGGTCCTGGGTTCGAGCCCTGAGGTAGGCCAACCTTGGTGGGTCATCCCGGGTCATCGTCTGTGTGGAGTTTGCATGTTCTCCCCGTATCTGTGTGGGTTTCCTCCGGGGGCTCCGGTTTCCTCCCACAGTCCAAAGACATTTAAGTTAGGTGAATTGGCCGTACTAAATTGTCCCTAGGAATGTGTGTGTGTGTGTGTGTGTGTGTGTGTGTGTGTGTGTGTGTGTGTGTGTGTGTGTGTGTGTGTGTGTGTGTCAGCCAGCCAGCCCTGTGATGGCCTGGCGGCCTGTCCAGGGTGTCTCCTCGCCTGCCGCCCAATGACTGCTGGAATAGGCTCCAGCATCCCCTTGACCCTGAGAGCAGGATAAGCGGTTAAAGATAATGAATAGATAAATCTGGAAAATTAAGAAAAAAATGTAATAAAATAAAATTCAAGATTAGCTGAGATACAAAAAATCCCCTTAAGAAGAATGTAATCATCTGTCCTGCTTTTCTATAATATGTGCAGTCCAGGACCATTTAGTAGATCAGAGGTGTTGTGCTGACATGGAGCGCGTCCACACCTATGCAGTGAAATGCTACATTGTGTCTAGCGAGCAGACATGACAGGGCTGCGACCACACTCTGCTGCTATCTTAGCAGCTCAAACAGCCAAGACTGGGAAAGAAAAGCAAAGAGGAGGAAAGAAAAATATGTGGTGAAGCAGCCTTCTGCCATGTGGAACACTTTTACTTAACTGAGGGGAACATCCATTTCAGTAACTTAAGTTTGCCGCAGTTAAGACATTGTCATTCCTCCAAAGCAAAGATTATCCTTGTGATGCATTGCAGACTTGGCGTCATTAATACTTACATTTTAAGAGCAGAGTGACTAATGTTCCTTGTGCTGTATTTATCGTATTTATCTCATAACGCAGTTACTAAAAGGCAAAATCAGTCAGTCAGACCTTGGCCATTTCACTCCTCATTATGTTTGCTATCAAACCTTTTCACGGTGCACAATATTTAAGTATTTCTATTTTCTCTTTTTTCCAAAATCACCTCTGCTCTTTTTTGAAGGGATAAAAAGTTTTTTTTAGATGCCACACAACAAAACACACATCTAGTACACCAGATGTGTATTTTCACATACATTTTTAAACATGTTCTTGATATAAAAAGATATATGGCTACCTCGGAAATTGCATAAGCCACCAGTGAAGTACACGGACATTTTGGGGTTGAATTATCACACAGAGTGAATATTTGTTGATTCACCTCACTGTCTTCGCATAGCATATGAAATTCTGTTGTCATTCCACTGCTGGTCAGGATGCATCATGCATGCCCTGCAAATTCAATACATATATGTTTACTGCAATGCCACCCAAACAGCATCTTGTCATTTAGTGTTCTTTTCAAGTACAGCGGTCCTGATGCAAAGTGATGAATAACATTATGCAAATTGTTTGAATTTTGGGTTTCTGCGTTAATCCAGTTTTGAATGCTGTCAGGTTCTTTGTGTGAATTTCCTCCTCTCTCTGTGGGCGTGTAGATGTATGTATTTTTATAGAGTATCGAATATAGGAGTTTAATTTTTTGTGACTCAGGGATACTGCAGACTTGGTCAGGGTAGCTAGCTTAACAAGATTTGCTACTCAACTAAAATTGGCAGATTCCTGCCTCACACATACAACAGCTGTTATACATAATGTGATTTCCTCCGCTGATGATAGCGTCAATGCATCAACTAGAGAGAATTTTAGGGATGGAATAGCTACTTTTGGAAAATGTGTATTCAGGGACAAATTGGTGTGCACTCACAACAGGATATGACTTGATGTGTTCGACTCCAAATGCCACCAAAATCTGCTCAATCAATCTAGCTCTGTCTCTTATAATATGTTTTAGGTCACTCTGTCATAAACAAGCTAGCTCTTTGGTAAGAGCAGATGTAGAATCTGATCGTCAAATTGGGAGAAATCTTTTTCAAATCAAGATGGTTTATTCAACTCATTTGCTTTTTTCAGTCACTTTTATATGAATCACTCTTTTTATTTATCGTAAACCTGAGCTGTTGACAGGCTTGGCATGCAATAAAGGGAATTTACATGCTGATGTGTTCTACACAGAGCCAATCTGCAGTGGAGTTCAGGTTCTCCTTGTTCAAGGTTGCAAAGGCAATGTGTATTAATGATCAAGTACCACTTATGATAATCCTGTCATCTGGATGATCTGTGGGATGACAACAGCACAGGGTTTTTGATATATATTTATAGCTGCCACTGATCCACCTCTTCTGCATGTTTTATCAGCTAATCAATCAATCAAAATCACTTCTTCAAGAGGGGAAACAATCACCACTAGTGAATAAAGGAAACTTATGAATGAAACCTGACAACATGCATCTGATAAGACAGAGACATAGAAACAGATGCTGACATGTATTCGATAAAACACAATCTTATTAGTATTACTGTGTGTGTGTGTGTGTGTGTGTGTGTGTGTGTGTGTGTGTGTGTGTGTGTGTGTGTGTGTGTGTGTGTGTGTGTGTGTGTGTGTGTGTGTGTGTGTGTGTGTTCTCTTGGATTGCCACCTTGCCGTAGTGGAGAAGCTTGAGTGTACTAATGATCCCAAAGAGCTATGCCGTCCGGAGCTTGGCTCCTGGTAGGGTCACCCAGATGGATAAGTCAAGGGGGAGGTTCCAGACAAGGCACAAACCAACAAAGACCTCAATGGCGGAACTGGCGAAAGATATCTTCAGGTCACAATGCCAGTGAAGGCAGATGAAGGCTGCAACAGAGGGCAGTCCCCAATTGTCTTGGTTCTCCATGCCATTGGACTCTGGCCACCCCCTGCCAAGGACTGTGTGGTGGCTTCAGGTGTATCAGCCTCTCCACGTAAAACGCTGTCACACACAGGCATCCTCCTGCAAGGATCAACCCATAAACATCCAGGTTCAAATCCCTGTAGTGATCAGGAAGAGGTGACGGTGGCAAGACAGTGAAGTCTGGCAGCCCCTAGCCAAAGCCTGGCACACAGGCAGTGGGTGTATGATTAGTCACTATGCCCTGGGACTGAGGAAGAGGGGCTTCTCAGCTCCTGCACCCACAACTGAGCAGCCTTAGTTAGGATCCGCTATGCTCATCCTAGTTGGGGAGGGGGCTAGAAAAGGTGCCATAAACTGGACCACTACAACCAGAGGGATCACCACCATGCGGTCAGAAACAGAAACTTGCAAATGTTGGAACCTGGAACATATGAACCCTCGTGGACAATTAATCTAGCAACCGACCTGAATGGTGTACAGCTATAATAGCCCGAGAGCTGAGAAGATTCCAGATTGATATTGTTGCACTCTCTGAAACCCGTCTGGCCATTTTTCTGAAAAGGAAAAGTAGCTGATGAGCGAAGGAGCCACAGTGTGGGCTTCGCCATTAAAAAACAGCCTCATTTGCCACCTTGCTGAGCTTCCTCTGGGCATCAATGAACGCCTGATGACAATACAACTGGTGTTTGTAAACAACCAGAGCATCACTGTCATCAGTGCATACATTCCAACACTTGATTAACAAGATGAAGTAAAGGAGACCTTCTATGCCAACCTGGACAATGTCCTCATCAAAGTCTCCAAGGAGGATAAGCTAATTCTGCTTGGAGATTTCAATGCCAGAGTGGGATGAAATTACAACTTTTGGGGGGCATAATTGGCAAGGAAGGAGTTGTAAACACAAACTCCAATGGCATCCTGCTGTTAACATGCTCAGAACAGAGCCTAATCATCACCAACACACGCTTTCCCCAGAAGCACAAATTTAAAACAACCTGGAGGCACCCTCATTCTAACATTAGGCACCTCATTGATTACATTATCATTCGTCAAAGAGAACAATGCGAGATAGTAGTTACTAGAGTGATGATTAGTGCAGATGATTGCTGGACTGACCACAACCTTATCTGCTCCACCCTGTCCATCCAACTTTACCAGAAATGAAGGGTGCATAAAGCAGAGCCACCGTAAGCTCAACCTCAAAAGACTTACTGATACCTCCTCTCGTCAACAGTTCCAGGCCATGCTCAGTATATCAATGCCCAAGCAGTAGCCAGATGATATTGAAAGCCACTGGGATATGCTCAGGACTGCAATCACTGGCATCTGTAAAACCACTCTTGGACATAAGATGAACAACCACTAAGATTGGTTTGACGAGAATGACCTGGAAATCCAACAGTTAGTTGACATCAAGAGGCAAGCCTGGCAGAATGACACCACCTGGCAGAATGACATCAACTACCAAAATAAACAAGCTGCTCATGCAAGAACAAAGTCAGCCGTCCAAAGCCGGGTCAGGGTACTGAAGAACCAGTGGTGGACGAAGAAGGCCCTTGAGATCCAGCAAGTTGCAAATGCTGGGGATAACAGATGCTTCTTTGATGCTACTAAAGCAATATGTGGTCCATGCCACCACTGTCTAACCCCGCCTCACTCCAAAGATGGGCACTCACTGCTAACATATGAGTCAATCAAAGACAGTTGGAAAGAGTACTGCCAGGACCTTTTAAACTGGGATTCTAGCCCTGAGATGGATGCCTCCAACAACTTCCTCAACAACTCAAAGAGGAGGACACGGCAAAACCACCTAGTCTAAGAAAAGTTCAGGATGCCATCAGAAAGAAACTCACGACACTTTCACCTTGCCATACATCACACTGCTCCCCGCCCCTCTCAAAGGCACAGAAACTGCTAGTGCTCAACCATGCAAGTCAGACTTGGGCATAGCACTACCCAACCAGACACAACAATGCCTACCTGAAGACCCACAAAGACCTAGAAAGAGGACAGTCAAACTCTACCCCAAGTGACCCCTCGATGATGACAGTATCACCATTTGTAAAATGTTTAGCGTAATTTTAACATTCACTGTCTATGCTTAATAAAAATGATTCCAACCATGAAGTAATCACAATATTTCTCATTTAAACATCATCACAACAATTTTTTTTATTGTTTTTGTTTTACTGTTTTTGTTTTACTGTACAATTCGGGAAAACAGTGATGAGAAATTTGATCATACCTCAGCAAGAAAATTTAATATGTAGACTATCTATATATATCTATATATCTATATATATATATATATATATACGTATACACACACACACACACACATCACTGTTAACATATACTTTGTCACATACAGTATTGAGGGCAAATGGGATTCAAATACCCTGTGCTATTGCTCCTGTTATCTCTTTTGTTTAGTCTTTGGGGACTCTTTGGCAGAACTGGGCCAATCTTGTGTGCACCATTCACCTCTCTAATAAAACTGATGCAAATGCTCTTTCAGATTCAGTTATGGTACTGCTAGAACATTCAAGTGGGGCAGAAATTACTACAAAAAAAGCTTCTGAGACCACCAAACAAATGCTTGTCATTTATTATCAAGGCCAACTCTAGTACCTGCTTTGACATATGCATTCAGCACCAGAAGTTTGTTGAAGCTATATGACTTAATTAAGTGGTGACGAGTTTATTTTTCTGTGACTAACGAATAAAGAAATACTAACTTCAGTAAAACAAAACAAGTAAAATAAAAGAAAACAAGGAACATGACAGCAGATTACTAATGGGTCTCATAAGGTCAGGCCAGAGGCATCTTGGATAGTTTCTGGACACAGCATCAAGTGATCATATATGTTATTTTCACAGCTGTTCTATGGGGGTGCATGTATGGAGCCGTATTAGTGACACGGTGCGGGAAACAATTAGGGGGCAATTTTGAGTATTGCAAGGGAACGCAAAACTGCCCTGTATTTTTTCTCTCTCACCATGTCCCTAATACAGCTCCATATGCATGCATGTACCGAATTAGTCAAATTTAGACTATTTACTTTCCCTTTCTTGTCCCCAAGATAAAGCATTATGCTGCCACGTACAGGAAATGAGTTGTACATGGGAAATACAGCCCTTACAGACCATGCTGTTAGCAATTTGAGATCGACTCTTTATGCATTAACAGTGTATGCAGGTTGATATATTAAAGTGAATGGTTACTGCCATGGAAGCTGACTGACTCTGTTATGTGATGTGAGCATTTAATGCAATTATATTTACTTAATGTTGTATCCTCTATGGTATAACAAGCTCAGGCTGTTCTCTGAGCTGTGACTCCAGTTCAGTCACTGTGTTGGTTGCCACTGAGCTCTGTTTTGTATTTCTTTAAAGTAGTCTGGCACAACACTGCTGTGTCCCTATCAGTCAGGTGGTTCGTTTTTATCCTGGAGCTTTCCACAGTCTCTGAGATGTTTATTTGTTTTCTATTTTACTGTACTGTATAGGTTTTGTGTGCTAACAGAGGCACTGGCTTTTTAGAGTGTTTTCAAAAGTACTTCATAACAGAATATAGCAATTAAATCAACCGATTTTACTTTCTCATGAACAAAAACTGTAGTGTTGAATTAGGGTTACCTTGACTTTGTGATGGAGTTACTTGGCTGTCCTAATTTTCTGTTAAAAACACAATATAAATGATAACAGGTTTTGATTAAAGTATTCATATGCCACTGATAAAGGAGCTACTCAACATAATGATGCAAAGACTTAATGTTTCCTTGCCTTTGAACCCCCCCCCCAGAAAAAAAGATCTATATCTTAAGTTAGTGCCTTGCATATATTTCTTATCTGCTGATACTAACACTTTATTTCTTGCATGATTTTGCATGGTTGCATTCAGTGATACATTAATATGCCAGTATGATTGCATAGCCTTACATCACTATTAAAAGCTGGGTATCTTAAGCCTTTTTTCTTTAAGACAGCATATTGATTTTTTTTTGTTTCGTTAAAGTTATATCTGAAATTATAGAGACTTATTTCAAATTGAGCTCTGTGTTTGCATGAAAAGAATTTCCATGTCCATTGTTTCGTAAATCTCATTATGCAAAAGGATGTGCATTGCCTTAAAACGATCACAATGCCGAGTAACGGTCAAAAGTTTCTAAGGCAATAAAGAGGGCGGAAAACAGAGAGAGAGAGAGAGAGAGAGAGAGAGAGAGAGAGAGAGAGAGAGAGAGAGAGAGAGAGAGACACAAAAATACAGCAAAAACAAAATGTGGCTCTTGCACTTGAGAACAGAAATTGATGGCGAAGAAGCTACGGTCAGACGTGAAGAATGGAAAAAGAGAGATGAGGTCGTTGTTGGTCAAGACAGTGACTTGGACCTCATCTCAAAAACTTTGCAAGACAGTGCTATAAAAGATGCATGAGCTTCATGTCAAGAGCAGAGTAAGATTTCAAGCCCTGAGAGAGGCACCCCTTAGCTTCTTGCACAAAGCCAGGGCAGACAAGTTGTATCAGCCACTTACAGTAGTTCATTATACATAAAACTTGATGAGAATAACTTGAAAGTTTAATTATATAAGTTGATGCTCTCCAGAGTTCCCAACCTGTCGGTAGGTTTTTATATGAGGTAAGGCAAGTTTATATATATAAATATATATGTGTGTGTGTGTGTGTGTGTGTGTGTGTGTGTGCGTGTGTGCATGCGTGCGTGCGTGCGTGCGTGTGTGTGTATGTATGTATATATATATATATATATATATATATATATATATAGCACATTTCTTACACAAAGACAATTTAAAGTGCTTTACATAAAGGCATAAAGATGTTAAAAAGAGCTATAGAATAAGATAAAACTTCAAACAATGTAAATAAAAAATAAAATGTACTGTACGTTTCTGCCTTAACTGTTTTTTGGGGTTTTTTTTGGTTTTTTTTGGGGGGGGGGGGGTTGCACTTTTTCCCCCGGTTTCTCCTGTCTTCCCGTCTCTCTCTCACTCTCTCCCTGTATGTGTGTGGTGTGGGCGTGGCTTCCTTCCCTGGCACTCCCCTGCTCCCTCCTGATTGGCTGTTCATTCACCTTACCCGCCCAGCCTGCACACCTGCCTTCCATCAACTCATCAACTCAACAGTAGGTCTACTCCGGTTCCCCACCACTCATCGCCTGGTCGTTGTTTCAACCACTGTGGTAGTCTCTCCTTCTCGGCTGCTCTGCAACTGTATATTCAGAGTTATTCCCGTCTTACCAAATTCATATCTATACAATGAATCACTGACAGTCCCAGTTATTACAGGTTTTGAGACTATCTCTCTTGATACTTTGACTAAGTTCGTGTCAGCTTCTAAACAAACTGCTTTCCTTCTTTATCCCTTACCAGCAAAACGTTTTAAAGACCTCTGGCCTTTTCTGGGACCTACAATGCTAGACATTGTTAATTTATCACTTTACTACTGGCATTGTTCCCAGCAGTTATAAGAAAGCTGTGGTTAAACCTCTACTTAAAAAAACACACCTCGATCAAGGGTCTCAATAACTATCAACCAGTCTCTAATTGTCCATTCTTTTCTAAAGTACTAGAGAGAGTTGTGCATCAACAACGTTCGACCCATATAAAAGAAAACCAACAATATGAACCTTTTCAATCGGCTTTCAGGCCTTGTCACTCCACTGAAACTGCTCTGACCAGAGTGGTGAACGATCTTTTACTAGCTATGGACTCTGATTCTACTTCTCTGCTTCTACTTCTGGACCTCAGTGCAGCCTTTGACACCATTGATCACTGCATACTATTAGATAGATTAAATTGTAATTTTGGTGTCTCTGGCTTTGCTCTCTCTTGGCTTAAGTCCTACTTATCTGGAAGAACACATTGTGTCTGCTATAGTAATATTATATCAAAATTCTCTGACGTTAAATATGGTGTGCCTCAGGGCTCAGTTCTTGGTGCTCTACTTTTCTCTCTTTACATTTCACCTCTTGGCCAAATTATATGCAGTTATGGAATACATTTCCATTGCTGTGCTGATGATACTCAGCTGTATGTGCCTATAAGGGCTGATGATCATACTCAAATGATTAACTTAGAGGCCTGCTTGGCTACTGTGAAAAACCGGATGTCACTTAACTTTCTGCTTTTAAATTCAGATAAAACCGAGATGCTGGTCATTGGCCCTACTAGACACAGACACCAATTTGATCAAGTAACAATAGCAATCGACAACTCTGTGGTTTCACAAAGTGTGGCAGCCAAAAATCTTGGTGTCACGTTTGATCCCAGCCTTTCCTTTGATAAGCACATTAAAGAAATCACCAAGACTGCCTTTTTTCACTTACGTAACATAGCTAAAATTTGGTCTTTTCTGTACATAGCTGACGCAGAGACTCTAATACATGCATTTGTTTCATCCAGACTTGATTACTGTAATGTTCTGTTTTCAGGTCTGCCACATTCTAGTACTAGAAGCCTTCAGATGGTTCAGAATGCTGCTGCTAGAATCCTAACTAAATCTAGGAAATTTGACCATATTACACCAATTCTTGCCTCCCTTCACTGGCTTCCTATCCATGTTAGATCAGAATACAAGGTGCTTCTGCTGACTTATAAAATCCTAAATGGACTTGCTCCATCTTACCTGTCTGATCTCCTAAAACCGTATATTCTGTCTCGAGCGCTTCACTCTCAAAATACAGGGCTCCTGTGTGTACCCAAAGTTAAAAAGAAGTCAGCTGGTGGCAGGGCCTTTTCCTATCAGGTTCCGTTTTTGTGGAATATCCTGCCTGCTGCCATCAGACAATCAGAGTCTGTTGAGTCCTTTAAATCCAAACTTAAAACTCATCTTTTTGCCTTAGCCTACAATTATTTGCCTTTAAGTTGAGTGCTTCACAACCTGTACTGCATGCCGGGTCAGTTTTCTGTCTCAATAAATTTGCCAACCATTGTTCTGCCGATGAAATTATAGCATATAGATTATGACTAATTGATGACTTAATTGATTATGACTAATGACTATTGCAAACTGTTCTCTTCTCTCACGTCTTTTCTCTCTTTCTGAATGATGTCTTCTCCTTACTCTTTTTCTGTGTGTGAATGGTGTCATGTGAGTCTCCCTTGTGTGCATGTGCAGTTGGTTCTCCTCCCAGGTCTCCATGGTGATGTTGGTTGCCACTTGGATGCTGCCTGCCATTCCCCTCATCACATTTTCTTTTTATAAGTCCATATAATTTAAAAAAAAAATTTTTTTTACATGATGATGCTGGTCGCATGGCTTGGGTCCTGGACTGTTCTGATGGCGTATGGACCCTGCTTGGCATCCTTCGCATCATATTCTTCTTAAATTTTATAAGTCCATTATAATTCTGTTCATCCTCTTTCAATGGTGTATTGTGTAAATTGTGTAAACACAACATCCATTGCACGTTATCCATCTTGGGAGAGAGAGCCCTCCTCTATTGCTCCCCCTGAGGTTTCTTCCTATTTTTTCTCCCTGTTAAGGCGTTTTTTTTAGGGAGTTGTTCCTTATCCGATAAGAGGGTCTAAGGATGTTGTGTTGCTGTTAAGCCCACTGAGGCAAAATTGTAATTTGTGATATTGGGCTATACAACTAAAATTGCTTTGATTTGATTTGATTTGATGTTGTTTGCATTACCTGTATTTACCTTGTCTCCTTGTGTTTCCAGGATCACTACTTTCTAGTCCCCCTGCCTCGCCTGCTCACTTATCCTCTGCCAGCCACGCTCACCTCCTCATCCATCTGTCCTGCTCAGCTAGCTTTGTCATCCACCATTCAGCTCAGTCCAGCTCTGTCATCCACCATCGCCTCTCTACTTTCTGTCTCGCCTGCCATCCTCATTCCCCTTTATTCCTACAATAAACCCCTTTTACATTACTTTATTCTATAGTTTGTGTCTGCCTCTACTGATCAGAGCAATATTAAACTCATCAAACCATCCATCCATTATCCAAACCGCTTATCTTGCTCTCAGGGTCGCGGGGATGCTGGAGCCTATCCCAGCAGTCATTGGGTGGCAGGCGGGGAGACACCTTGGACAGGCCGCCATGCCATCACAGGGCCAACACACACACACACACACACACACACACACACACACACACACACACACACATTTAGAGACAATTTAGTGTGGCTGATTCACCTGACCTGTATGTCTTTGGACTGTGGGAGTCAACCGTGCATGGGTTTCCTCCGGGTGCTCCGGTTTCCTCCCACTGTCCAAAGACTCATCAAACCCTTTATTTGAATTCTGAAAAT
The DNA here is from genome assembly GCF_029633865.1 of Lampris incognitus. Lineage (NCBI taxonomy): Eukaryota > Metazoa > Chordata > Actinopteri > Lampriformes > Lampridae > Lampris > Lampris incognitus. Next base: position 136,204,327 of record NC_079211.1, on the reverse strand, counting down.
GTGTAGGAGCAGAGCAAAACATTTAGGTAATGTGACACCATGACATGGGATTTTAAGCTATACCATACGATGCCTTGCAGACTCTGATGTTAGGGCTCGGTCTGTTGACCAACCTGGCAACCAGCAATGAGAGCGGGGGAAGGGCGCGTCTGAAACACCTGCAGCCTACCTACTCGTTAACCACTCTAGTATAAGTTTGTTTGCTTTCCAGAACTCGTCGCGAGTTCGTCCTGAACAGTCCCGTGAGTAAATTCTTCGTCTCGAGTTTTGTGACATTTCTGTGTCTCCCGGTGGAGTACAGATTGTAGTATTCTCCGTGTTTTGCTTGTTTGATTATTCCCTTGTGTCAGTTCTCCTTGAGAGCTTGTTCGGAGAAGAACTCTCTTTGTGTTTTCCCCATTGGATTTTCCCATCGTGATTTTCTAGTTGAGATCAAGTTTTTGATATTCTAATTTCTCCTCTCTCACTGTGGATCTTATTACTCGGTTGGACTTCTACCTAAAGGAGCAGTTTGTGTTTTTTCCCCTTTCGGACTTTAAAGGAGCAGTTTGTGTTTTTTTCCCTTTCGGACTTTAAAGGAGCAGTTTACGTTTTTTCCTTTTCGGATTAAGGGGGCAGTTTACGTTTTCCCATTTTTAAGAAGCTATCCTCAAGTTCCGCCTGAAGCGCCTCCCCCTTCTGTCCAGGCCCGGCCGGCTCTCCTCTACGAGTCCTGCCAGGTTGGTGCTTTACTTTGTCTTGTGTTGTCGCTATTGGGTTGGTTCTACAAACCTTAACAGTACGAACTCGCCTTCACTATGAACCCAGACAACCCAGACGCCAATCCTGTCCAGGCTGCTCTCTATAAGCAGATTCAGCTTACAGCCTCCCACGGCCAGCAACTACAAGAGGCCGCTGTTGCCATGCAGGGCCTCCGGGCTCAGGTGCAACCCCTCCAGGCTTCGGTGGATTCTCTTTCGGCCCAGCAAGCGGCGCTCGCGAGCCAACAAGAGGAGGTTCTTAAGCAGTTGCAAACTCTCACAGCGGCTATCACCATCCAGCCAGCTGTCCCACCAGTTCCGGCCGCCCCTCCTCCAGCAGTGCCCGCAGCCGTTGCCTTAGACAATCCTACCGTTTATGTTTCGGATTTCCGGGAGCCCAGTATCTCCAATCCCAAGCCTTTTGATGGCAACTTTGAGACCTGTGCCACGTTCATCATGCAGTGTGAGCTTGTCTTCGCCCACCATTCCAGGGGGTTCACCACAGATGCTGCAAGAGTTGCTTACGTGACTAACCTGCTGACTGGCCGCGCTGCTCAGTGGGCCACTGCTTCCTGGTCCATGGGGGCCAGTTTCTGCTCTTCCTACGATGACTTTGTGGCTGAGCTTCGGAAGGTATTCCATCATCCAGTGTACGGTCAGGATCCGGGTGTCCGATTGAGCAGGATCCAGCAGGGCAGTGGCAGTGTCACTGACTACTCAGTCGAGTTCAGGCTGGCTGCGGCTGAGAGTGGCTGGAACGACCAGTCACTTCGGGTAACCTTCCGTAGGGGCCTCAGCGATACCGTCAAGGATCAGCTAGCCACCCGGGAGGATCCTACCTCTCTCGACGACCTTATCAGCCTTGCCATCCGCATCGATGGACGTCTCCGCGAGAGAAGGCGCGAGCGAGGTCTACGGGGAACCGTTTCTACCTCTCAGCCATCCAGAGCTTCCGAAGGGGGCTCTTCTTCGTCGCACTCCACTTCCCCTGTGGCAAGCCTCTCCTCCTCCCAGACAGTGACAGAGGAGGAACCTATGCAGCTTGGGCGTGCACGACTGACTCCCGCTGAACGTGAGGCCCGGTTCAAGGCAGGTCTCTGTCTTTACTGCGGTCTTAAGGGACACCGGATCAGCGAGTGTCCTACGCGGCCAAAAGATTAGGCTCACTGGGACCCCGGGAGATCCTAGTGAGCCGTCTTTCCTGTTCCCGCCATCCTGCTCCGGCTAACCATCTTGTGAGCGTTACCCTGGCTTGGGCAGACCAGCGGCTCACTGTAGGCGCACTCATCGATTCGGGAGCTGATGGGTGTTTCTTGGACTCTACGTTTGCTGCTCAAGCTAACATTCCATGTGAGGAATTGGAGAGGCCAATAGAGGCCTTTGCTCTGGATGAGCGCCGCCTGGCCAGTGTTACCCGACAGTCCTGTCCCGTGTCTCTCACTATTGCTGGAAACCATGTGGAGAGCCTTCAGTTCTTCGTCATCCAGTCTCCCTTAGTTCCTGTGATCTTGGGGCGTCCCTGGTTGGCTCAGCATGAGCCACACATTGCTTGGTCGTCTGGTAACATTTTGGAGTGGAGCTCCTCCTGTCACGCCCGGTGTCTTCAGGCCGCACCTGGTCCAGCAGTCCAGACTGTTCCGATTGCCCCTCCTCCCGATCTTTCCTCTGTTCCTCCCGAGTATCATGATCTCGGGGAGGTCTTCAGCAAGACGCGGGCTCAGTCTCTCCCTCCGCATCGGCCATATGATTGTGCTATCAACCTCCGTCCTGGGGCCTCTCTCCCTAGCAGTCGTCTTTACAGCCTTTCCATTCCCGAGAAGGCTGCTATGGACGATTACATTTCAGAATCGTTGGCGGCAGGGCTCATCCGACCCTCATCCTCCCAGGTGGCAGCTGGTTTCTTTTTCGTTAAGAAGAAGGATGGTGGTCTCCGACCCTGCATTGATTATCGCCAACTCAACGACATCACCATCAAGAATAAATACCCCCTGCCTCTGATGAGCTCCACCCTCGAACCCCTGACCCAGGCGACTGTCTTCACTAAGCTGGATCTCCGGAACGCCTACCATCTCGTTCGGATCCGGAAAGGGGACGAGTGGAAGACAGCCTTTAAGACTCCCCGTGGTCATTATGAGTACCTGGTAATGCCGTTCGGCCTCACCAACGCCCCGGCGGTGTTCCAGGCACTCATGAATGACATCCTTCGCGACATGCTCGACCAATTCGTTGTCGTCTACCTTGATGACATCCTCATCTTCTCCAGGTCCCTCGAAGAGCATGTCCAGCACGTGCGGCAGGTTCTCGAACGCCTCCTTCGTAACCGGCTGTTCGTCAAGGCTGAGAAATGCCTGTTCCATTCTGAGTCAGTGGACTACTTAGGTTTTATCGTGGAGGGAGGCAAGACTCGAGCTGATCCTCGCAAGATCAAAGCGGTGGTGGAATGGCCGGATCCTAAGTCACGTAAGGAACTGCAGAGCTTCCTCGGGTTCGCGAACTTTTACAGGAGGTTCGTCCGAAACTACAGCTCTGTAGCAGAACCCCTCACCCGTCTAACCTCCCCCTCTCAGCCGTTCGTCTGGTCCCCAGCTGCTCGCTCTGCATTTCTGTCGCTCAAGGAGAGGTTCACCAGTGCCCCCGTCCTACTCCATCCCGATCCCAAGAGGCAGTTCATAGTTGAGGTGGACGCTTCGGACACCGGATTGGGGGCTGTGCTCTCCCAACGATCAGAGGCCGACCAGAAGGTTCATCCTTGCGCGTTCTTCTCCCGCCGGTTCCTTCCCGCCGAGGAGAACTACGATGTTGGTAATCGGGAGCTTCTCGCTGTAGTGGCTGCACTTGAGGAATGGCGCCATTGGCTGGAGGGGGCAGAGCATCCATTTACCATCTGGACTGATCATAAGAACCTGACGTTCATCCGGGCAACCAAACGTCTCAATGGTCGGCAGGCACGGTGGGCCAGTTTCCTCAGTCGGTTCGACTTCACACTGACTTATCGTCCTGGCTCCCGCAACACCAAGGCAGATGCTCTGTCTCGTCAACACCTTAAGGAACCTGTAACGGTGGAGCCAAGTCCCGTCCTCCCTGAGACCAAGGTCATTGGCGTGGTGACCTGGGGCCTTGAAACGGTGGTCAAGCGCGCCTTGCGCTCCAGTCCAGCCCCGAGCAACGTGCCGCCTCGCCGACTGTTTGTTCCGGACTCAGTGAGGTCTCGGGTCCTCAAATGGGGCCACACCAGTCAGCTCGCTTGCCACCCTGGAGTCCACCGCACTTTCACTTTCATAGCTCGACGGTTCTGGTGGCCCACTATGAGGAGGGACGTCAAGGAGTTCGTCATGGCCTGCACCATCTGTGCCCGCAGCAAGGCCTCTCACCAGGCACCGGCTGGTCTGCTGCGGCCCCTTTCTATTCCCAGTCGGCCCTGGTCCCATGTGGCGTTGGATTTTGTCTCTGGACTTCCTCCGTCTCAGGGCAACACAGTGATCCTGACGGTGGTGGATCGCTTCAGCAAGGGTGTTCACCTGGTGGCTTTGCCTAAGCTTCCTTCTGCTTCAGAAACCGCTGACCTCCTGATGAGCCACGTCTTCCGTTTGCATGGACTTCCCAAGGACATTGTGTCAGACAGAGGGCCCCAGTTTGTTTCCCGTGTGTGGCGTGCTTTCTGCAAGGGGTTGGGCGCCTCGGTCAGCCTTTCGTCGGGATATCATCCGCAGACTAATGGACAGACTGAGAGGATGAACCAGAGTGTGGAATCTGCTCTCCGTTGCGTCGCTGCCAAGAAGCCAACCTCCTGGAGTCAGTTTCTCCCCTGGGTCGAGTATGCGGTCAACTCCCTGGTCAGCTCCGCCACCGGCCTCTCGCCCTTTGAGGCATCCCTGGGTTACCAGCCGCCCGTCTTCTCTGCACAGGAGTCCGAAGTGGAGGTTCCCTCCGTGCAGACTCATCTGGACCGCTGTCGTCGTGTCTGGGAGATCACCAGGGCTGCGCTGCTCCGTGCTACGGAACGTGCCAGACGAGGAGCTAACCGTCGCCGATCCACAGCACCAGCTTACCAACCCGGACAGAGAGTCTGGCTGTCCACCAAGGATCTCCCCCTTCAGTCCTCTGCCAAGAAGCTGAATCCCCAGTTCGTTGGACCCTTCGAGATCCAGGAAGTACCCAGTCCTGCAGTTGTGCGTCTTAAGCTCCCGGCCTCCATGAAGATCCATCCGGTTTTTCATGTGTCCCGAGTAAAGCCTGTCTCCGAGAGCCCCCTTATGCCTCCGGCCCCAGCTCCGCCTCCCCCTGAGATTGTGGATGGGCATCCACAGTGGAAGGTCCGTCGGCTGATGGACGTCCGACGCAGGGGACGGGGGTTCCAGTATTTGGTTGACTGGGAGGGCTATGGGGTGGAGGAACGAAGCTGGGTATCCCGCCAGCTCATCATGGACCCTGGTCTGCTCGCTGAGTTCTATCGCCGTCACCCTGACAAGCCTGGCAGGTCGCCTGGTGGCTCCCGTAGAGGGGGGGGGGGTACTGTTAGGGCTCGGTCTGTTGACCAACCTGGCAACCAGCAATGAGAGCGGGGGAAGGGCGCGTCTGAAACACCTGCAGCCTACCTACTCGTTAACCACTCTAGTATAAGTTTGTTTGCTTTCCAGAACTCGTCGCGAGTTCGTCCTGAACAGTCCCGTGAGTAAATTCTTCGTCTCGAGTTTTGTGACATTTCTGTGTCTCCCGGTGGAGTACAGATTGTAGTATTCTCCGTGTTTTGCTTGTTTGATTATTCCCTTGTGTCAGTTCTCCTTGAGAGCTTGTTCGGAGAAGAACTCTCTTTGTGTTTTCCCCATTGGATTTTCCCATCGTGATTTTCTAGTTGAGATCAAGTTTTTGATATTCTAATTTCTCCTCTCTCACTGTGGATCTTATTACTCGGTTGGACTTCTACCTTAAAGGAGCAGTTTGTGTTTTTTCCCCTTTCGGACTTTAAAGGAGCAGTTTGTGTTTTTTTCCCTTTCGGACTTTAAAGGAGCAGTTTACGTTTTTTCCTTTTCGGATTAAGGGGGCAGTTTACGTTTTCCCATTTTTAAGAATCTATCCTCAAGTTCCGCCTGAAGCGCCTCCCCCTTCTGTCCAGGCCCGGCCGGCTCTCCTCTACGAGTCCTGCCAGGTTGGTGCTTTACTTTGTCTTGTGTTGTCGCTATTGGGTTCGTTCTACAAACCTTAACATCTGAGTTACTTTAACTTCACCACGGTGCCTTCTCACGATTAAAAATATCATGTATTTCACAATAATATCTCCTTTTCTGAAATGAATAGAAACTATTTAATGAGATGTTACTGAAAAAGTAACTCGTTAAAACATGTCATGTCCTGGTTGAACTTGGCTTTCCAGTCTGATGTGTTCCTTGTCTGATTGAGAATGTGTAATTGTCAAACAAAACAACCAATAAAATGTGGGACGAATTCTGCTGCGGGCCACTGGCAGAGTAAGAAAAAGTTTCAGCAAAAAATGTTTTGGGATGGTAATAAATGTGATAAGAGGGAATATTGTGGGCACAGCAATGATTTAATGTCTCAAACATCAGATTCATTATTGCCTCTCACCTCCCTACCGTTGTGATGCTTTAAGGAGAAAAACACTTGATTCATCACTTTGTCATGACATTTTTAATATATTTTTGAACTTGTGAAAAATACATTAGATGCTTTTTTTTGTTGATCCTGTAGGCTTGCGCCAACTTGTGCAAATTGCTTGTTTATCGCTGGTTTGACAGTGGCGGCTTGTGCATTTTTCTCTGGGGGGGGGGGCTATAGGTACCAAAGACCAAGCAAACATGTAATAAGGTGTCACACCAGTGTATTTGTGACTATAAGTATTAATTTACTTATGTCCGCTAGACTAGATCACTCCTGTTTATATTTGATTGTAATCATTTTAATCTCTCTGTAAAGTGCTTTGGTCAACATGTGTTTGTAAACTTGCTCTATAAATTATCTAACTTGACTATTTAAATAAATGAAAAGGCCTTTATTTGTATTTACTGAGCTGAATGCACATTTGTTATAATGAAATGTGCTTAGTTAAAAAGAAACCCGTGACAATGGCAGAATTTTATAAACACAGTAAGATCTAATAGAAAATAAAATTTAAGGAAAAAAAGCCTTCTTACTGAACCAGCTCTTTGAAAACGACCAAGTATATTGTCTTCCTCTATCTTTGGATTGTTGATGAATTATGATGTCAGGTTGATGAGGTCAAAATCAAATGATACAAACCAAAAATCCTACCAGATAGCAATAGCATTACTGAAAATGGGATCTTTCTGTCGCCACTGATATTTTATGATATTGATATTTATAGGCTAAGTGAGAATCACTTAGCCTAAAAAAACAAAAAAAACCAAAAAAAGACAATTGGCCTCATATCTTTTGATAGCTTTTTAATGGGATTTGGATCATCTTCTACAGCTTGCCCAGGGTTATTTTATTAAGTATACACTACCGTTCAAAAGTTTGGGATCACATTGAAATGTCCATATTTTTGAAGGAAACGCACTGTACTTTTCAATGAAGATAACTTTAAACTAGTCTTAACTTTAAAGAAATACACTCTATACATTGCTAATGTGGTAAATGACTATTCTAGCTGCAAATGTCTGGTTTTTGGTGCAATATCTACATAGGTGTATAGAGGCCCATTTCAAGCAACTATCACTCCAGTGTTCTAATGGTACAATGTGTTTGCTCATTGGCTCAGAAGGCTAATTGATGATTAGAAAACCCTTGTGCAATCATGTTCACACATCTGAAAACAGTTTAGCTCGTTACAGAAGCTACAAAACTGATCTTCCTTTGAGCAGATTGAGTTTCTGGAGCATCACATTTGTGGGGTCAATTAAACGCTCAAAATGGCCAGAAAAAGAGAACTTTCATCTGAAACTCGACAGTCTATTCTTGTTCTTAGAAATGAAGGCTATTCCATGCGAGAAATTGCTAAGAAATTGAAGATTTCCTACACCGGTGTGTACTACTCCCTTCAGAGGACAGCACAAACAGGCTCTAACCAGAGTAGAAAAAGAAGTGGGAGGCCGCGTTGCACAACTGAGCAAGAAGATAAGTACATTAGAGTCTCTAGTTTGAGAAACAGACGCCTCACAGGTCCCCAACTGGCATCTTCATTAAATAGTACCCGCAAAACACCAGTGTCAACATCTACAGTGAAGAGGCGGCTGCGGGATTCTGGGCTTCAGGGCAGAGTGGCAAAGAAAAAGCCATATCTGAGACTGACCAATAAAAGAAAAAGATTAAGATGGGCAAAAGAACACAGACATTGGACAGAGGAAGACTGGAAAAAAGTGTTGTGGACGGATGAATCCAAGTTTGAGGTGTTTGGATCACAAAGAAGAACGTTTGTGAGACGCAGAACAAATGAAAAGATGCTGGAAGAATGCCTGACGCCATCTGTTAAGCATGGTGGAGGTAATGTGATGGTCTGGGGTTGCTTTGGTGCTGGTAAGGTAGGAGATTTGTACAGGGTAAAAGGGATTCTGAATAAGGAAGGCTATCACTCCATTTTGCAACGCCATGCCATACCCAGTGGACAGCGCTTGATTGGAGCCAATTTCATCCTACAACAGGACAATGACCCTAAACACACCTCCAAATTGTGCAAGAACTATTTAGAGCAGAAGCAGGCAGCTGGTATTCTATCGGTAATGGAGTGGCCAGCGCAGTCACCAGATCTGAACCCCATTGAGCTGTTGTGGGAGCAGCTTGACCGTATGGTACGCAAGAAGTGCCCATCCAACCAATCCAACTTGTGGGAGCTGCTTCTGGAAGCGTGGGGTGCAATTTCTCCAGATTACCTCAACAAATTAACAGCTAGAATGCCAAAGGTCTGCAATGCTGTAATTGCTGCAAATGGAGGATTCTTTGACGAAAGCAAAGTTTGATGTAAAAAAAATCTTATTTCAAATACAAATCATTATTTCTAACCTTGTCAATGTCTTGACTCTATTTTCTATTCATTTCACAACATATGGTGGTGAATAAGTGTGACTTTTCATGGAAAACACAAAATTGTTTGGGTGATCCCAAACTTTTGAACGGTAGTGTACATAAATTTGCCTGCAGACAGACAGACAGACAGACAGACAGACAGACAGACAGCGACACACACACACACACACACACACACACACAAACATACTTTCTCACCAAGTTAAATACCATAGATACATCAAGTTTATATCACAAAATCAATGTGTTTTCTAGATTTCACGTATTATTCTTATAACCATAACAATCTTCATCTAAGTTGTGGCCTATGAGATCACTTTAAAAGCCCACTGAACACTATGAGTGTTATGAGAACAACATACAGTGATTGCAAAAGGTTTCAGTGTATATAAAGCAGGAGTGTATGTTTGTATGTTCGCTCAAAACTCCAGAAACACTCATTATAGAACAAAAAGAAAGGTATCTTTAGAATCAGAACTTTCCAAGGATTGCCTGGTTTGAAAAATATTTCAAAAACCAAGTAAAAATTTTGATTTATTTGTGAAAGAGGCATTCCGGCGATGCTTTGTGGAGACTTCCGGCAAATCCTTCCAGTGGTCAAGGGAGGCACTACACCTAACATTGTCAATGCTAGCCTGAAGGCACGCAACGTGGTTTACCCTGAGGCTCTTGAGCACTGGGCGATTAATACACACTTTGGCAAAGAAGCTTGATGAATGGATTGAAAATTATGACATTTGATTATTTTCGTTAATAACATTCGTTTATTCGACATTCGTTTATCACATGTATCACATCATAAATTATCGTATATGTCATCATCGATTATATCGTAAAGATCAGATCGTGTTGGTTGTTTTGGTGAGAAACTTTTCCCCGGGCAACGCCGGGCACCTCTCCTAGCATATCATAAAGCAGTTACCTTGATGTCCATATACGAGGTTATCATATTTCAAATTTGTCAGTCAGGCATAAAAAAATGATTGAATACACACACACACACACACACACACACACACACACACACACACACACACACACACACACACACACACATATATATATACAGTGCTGCTTGAAAGTTTGTGAACCCTCCAGACATGGTCACTGTTTTTGTAAAAAACATTAAAATAAGCTTATTACACATACATCCAAATCCCAATTTGTAAAGCACGCCTTCCAAATAATGGACACACACACAAAAAGAGATATATTTTCATTATTTAATTCAACAAAGGTGGTTTATTTCACAAAAACTGAACATTTAACATGTGCAAAAGTATGTGAACCCTTGTATTAGTAGCTTGTGGCTCCTCCTTTTGCAGCCATTACTTCAACCAAACGTCTTCTGTAACCACTAACCAGTCTCTCGCATCTGCTTATGGGGCTTTTTGCCCACTCCTCCTTGCAGAACTCAGTCAGTTGAGAGAAGTTGGAGGGACATCTGGTATGTACCAACTTCTTCAGATCTCGCCACAACATTCCAATTGGATTAAGGTCTGGACTTTGACTGGGCCAATCCAGAGTACGAATCCTCTTTCTCTGAAGCCATTCCTTTGTAGTTTTGCTGGAATGCTTTGGGTCATTGTCTTGTTGCATAATCCATTTTCGTCCCAGCTTCAACTCCCTGACTGATGGCAGGAGATTCTGGTCAAGAATTTGTTGATATGCTGGAGAATTCATGGTTCCTTGGATAATATGGAGTCGTCCAGGTCCAGAAGCAGAAAAGCAGACCCAGACCTTCACATTTCCACCACCATGCTTCACTGTTGGGAGGAGGTTCTTTTCTTCATATGCAGTGTTGGCTTTTCTCCAAACATGTTGGTTTTGATTGTGACCAAATAATTCTATTTTGGACTCGTCTGTCCAGAGAATGGACTTCCAGAAGGTCTCTGGTTTGTCCAAGTGCTCTCTGGCAAAGTTGAAATGGGCAGCTTTGTTCTTTTTTGAGAGCAGAGGCTCCCTTCTAGCAACCCTCCCATGAATGTCATGGCTATTCAATTATTGTCTGATTGTAGACGCATGCACATTTGTCCCAGATGCCACCAGAGAGGTCTGCAACGCTCTAGAGGTGATGTGTGGGTTGGCCTTTACCTGATTTATAATTTTTCTGGTGCTTCTGGGTGATAGTTTTGATGGGCGTCCACTTCTAGGCAGAGTTGCTGTCATGTTGAAGGCCCTCCATTTGTAAATTATTTGTCTTACAGTGGATGGATGGAGCTGGAATTTTTTGGAGATGGTCTTATAGCCCTCCCCAGACTCATGGGCTATCACTACCCTCTTCTTCATGTCCTCGGATATCTCCTTTGCTCTCGTCATTGTTGATTTGTATGGGACCACAGTGGTTTGGTTGGTTTCCTCTCTCTTTTAATTAGTGCAGGCCAAACCTTTTCTCAAGGATGTCTCATTTCATTGGTCTGCTTAAATGATTAATTAAGCACCCAAATGTGTTTCACCCGAGTCTGTTACCTGCTTGACTTAACCAATGCAGCTGGGGGTTCACTTACTTTTGCACATACACTAATTCCATGTTTCATGTAGTTTTTGGGCTACTTAAACAAGTCCCACTAAAGAAGTACATGCAACTGCTAAACATATATCTGACATTTCATACATAAAAACTGGTGATGATAGAATAAGAAAATCATGGTAAAACAACAGAAAAATCTAAACTGCTCAAGGGGTTCACATACTTTCAAGCAGCACTGTATATATAAAACCCAGCCATTGAGGATGCACAAGCTAGTGCATTCTTAGTTCTGGTCCCAAGCCCAGATAAATGCGGAGGGTTGCGTCAGGAAGGGCATCTGGCGTAAAATATTTGCCAAATCAAACATGCGGATCATAAATTAGATTTCCATACCGGAAGGTCGAGGCCCGGGTTACCAACGACGGCCACCGGTACTGTCGACCAGAAGGGTGCCAGTGGAAACTATGCTACCGTTGGGTGAAGGAGAAGAAGAGGGGGAAGGCATGGCCAGAGGCAGTGAGAGAGGAGGAAGGGTAGGAGTAAAGGGAGAGAGCTGGCTGATATGATGGAAAGAAGAAAGACAGGTATACTGTGTGTGCAAGAGATCAGGTGGAAGGGGAGTAAGGCCAGGAGTATCGGAGGTGGCTTCAAAGTCTTCTACCATGGTGCGAATGGGAGGAGAAATGGGGTAGGGGTAATTCTGAAGGAAGAGAATATCAAGAGTGTGTTGGGAGTGAAGAGAGTGTCAGACAGAGTGATGAGTATGAAGCTGGAAATTGAAGGGGTGATGATGAATGTTATCCGCACATATGCCCCGCAAGCTGGGTGTGAGATGGAAGAGAAAGAAGAATTCTGGAGTGAGTTGGATGAGGTGGTGGAGAGGGTACCCAAGGAAGAGAGAGTGGTGATTGGAATGGACTTCAGTAGGCATGTTGGTGAAGGGAGCAGAGGTGATGAGGAGGTGATGGGTAGGTGTCAATGAGAGGAATGTGGAAGGACAGATGGTGGTGGATTTTGCGAAAAGGGTGGAAATGGCTGTGGTGAATATATATTTCAAGAAGAAGGAGGAACACGCGGTAATGTACAAGAGTGGAGGAAAGTACACACAGGCAGACTATATCTTATGTAGGAGGCACAATCGGAAAGGCAGCAAACAAAAAAGCTTTTCTAAGATGGATCAGATACGGATCGACTTTCCCGCAAAGTCAGCACAAGGTCATGTAAGTTGAATAGGGAGCTTTGGTGGATTCCTGCTGCTCCCATAAATGGCCTGCTTGCACGCTTTAACTTCACGCACAAACGGATCCTTTCCCTCAGCAGGAAACCGTTTGTTTCTTTAACTTGCCGAATCCGCCATTTAAATAACAATGTGCAAAGGAGCAAATGCACCTGGCTTTTAAAAGGAATGGGAGATGACGCTCCCATTGGTTTAATCCCTGTTACGCCCAAATAACACCTATGATTAATTAAGAGACTAAGTACAACTCCTTTGTGCCTTGTGCCTTACATTGCGCTCAGATTATTCACCGTTCATCGGTGCATTCAGCGCTATTGGCTACTGTAAATGCCAATCCATATCCACGACAAGTCCCTCCCCAGCTTCCTGTTCTTACAGGAAACACATAAATATGTGGAATCAAATAGCACTCTGCTAGCCATTTCACGCAAGTGTAACTATCTGCAGCCTCCAGCTAGTATGACCACGCCCCCACAGTGCAACACACGCCCACATTAATGCAAGAAACGCCCACGCCAGATCAACAAACACCCCCACCCTCCACCGCCCCACTGAGGTTAGGGTTGGGAGGTTAATGTTGGGCAAGTGATGGTAGTGGGCGTGTCTTGTAACTAGTACTGCAGGCTGCAGCTGGACCCTTAATGTTTCATGGGGTCTCTAATGTGTAATACTTGCTCATACCACATGCTTGCCACGTCTTGGTATTTCAATTAGATAGAGTGGACTAGTTCATGTTACTTCTCTACACAAACATCCACTGAATAACCATACCATGGTCTTCTTGGCAACGCGGACAACTTGCTATCTTGCTCTATTGTATGTGACTGTCCTTTCTGAATGAAGTGTGACAGGATTCTGAATACAAACTGCAACTCTCTCTCAGAATGGAGATGTTCTCTCCCCACAATCAGTTAAAGAGTTGTAGCTGTTAAATGCAATACAAAAAAATAAATAAAATAAATAAACAGATAGATAAATGACCATGTCTCTGCCCTTCTGACAAAAGAACTGCTGTTGAAGAATTGGTCTCTATATAGTCAACAGCATTTGGGGGTTTGGTTTTTAGAGATATTAAATTCGAACCTTTGTCATTTTAACACACTGGAAAAACTATAAGTGAATATGATAGCAATATATACTATCTTCGACTTTTAATGCATAGTTGAACGACACATTTTCAGTCACAGATATGACTCGAGTTTTCAACGGATTGTGCGTTCATTTCTCAACATATATCTTTTTGAAGAAACATGAGTTCATGATGAACGCCAATTTCATGAGAGAGAGAAAAAAAGAGAACCATTTCCTTGTTCATTCTTAACATTTTCCTTCATCTGCCTGCTCTGTATTACTCTATATATATCACTTTCCTACTCGGAGTATATTCAGTTCCCACTTGTCCTTGGGCTTAAATGTAACTAATCTCGTCATTAGAATCATTATACTATTCATTGCTCCACTTTGCAGTGGACCAGTGTATTCTGCCAGATGTAATTAAAGTGTTTTAATGGGATAATTCCCTTGGAAAACATTTTGCTGTGCCTAGTGATCCTGGTGCCTTACCACTGGCAATGAGGATCAGTGGACTTTTGTGTTTTGAGAGAGAGAGAGAGAGAGAGAGAGAGAGAGAGAGAGAGAGAGAGAGAGAGAGAGAGAGAGAGAGAGAGAGAGAGAGAGAGAGAGAGAGAGAGAGAGAGAGAGAGAGAGAGAGAGAGAGAGAGAGAGAGAGAGAGATGAGAGAGAGAGAGAGAGAGAGAGAGAGAGAGAGAGAGAGGAGAGAGAGAGAGAGAGAGAGAGAGAGAGAGAGAGAGAGAGTGTGTGTGTGTGTGTGTGCCAAGAACAATAGTTGGTGATGGTGCATCGGGCAGTCCAATAGCTGCTTCTGCTGGACAGAGAACCAGAAATTGTGTAGCTGGAAGTGGGCACTTGACCTTGAGCGAGGATTTGCTCAAAACAAGTGGACCAAGCCTTGAGCCGGTTCCCTTAAAACAGACTAAGATGAATGTTCTTTGCAGCTTATTTGAAGGTTAATGTTGTTATCTGGATAGTAAACCCAATATCTCATTCATGATCACATTCTCAAGGGCTTCTCAACGGGACAGAGATGAATCCTGGGGTCAGTGTGATGGATGCAGTAACTTTTTTCTTGATCAGTTATCGTCCCACACTATCACACCTTGCTTTTCTGATTAAGGCTTATTCGTTGATAACACGGGGCTAATCAGCTTCATTCGGTGTAATTCCATGTAACTTTCTGGTGTTTGCCAGTTTTTTTCCATTCACTTTTAATTAAGATATTATAAGAATTTTCGAGCCAACCGATGTGCCCAGAGATGAGCGCTAAAGTGAATGGTAATTTGCTTCACTATATGCTCACATCTGCTGTGTCAGTTGCAACTATTATTCATGTTATCATGCCAGAATGAATTATGTGAAAATCTGTTTGTAAGCGTTTTCATTTTCACTTCCCACTTTCCCATTATTAGATCTGAAATCTACATCTGGAATTGAATTGAAGGCACTCTTGTACCCATATAAACACAAGCCGTTCAAAGAGGAAAAGGGACAAAATGCAAACAAAGAATTAAATAAATGCAGCCACAAGATATGTATATATTTTTTTCAAACCAGCTGTAAATATAAAGTGATCCATTCGCATACAATCAGATCAATAGAATCAAATGTTTTAAAAAAACAATATTAAAATGATCAGGATAACTGTAGCTTTTAATTTCACATCATGTAAATGTTATCATTTTGAGATTTGATTATACTCGGGTTTTTACTGTGTGGGGTCTGGCCTATTGCTGCAGTGTAGATCTGATAGGATTTCTTTATCATGGAGGAACAGACTTTGGGGAGTCTTTTTAAGCTAGAGTAGTGGGTCCTACTTCTGTATTTAGGTGTTTTGTTTTTTAATCGCAGCCAAACAGTCTCACAGAGAATACATACAGTGCATCCCCTATGCATGTTCAAAGGTGTCTTATGAGCAGCCTCGTTCTCTGTGAACTGTGCAAGTGCAACAATGCAACAAATACAGGGTAGCGTAGCGGTCTATTCCGCTGCCTACCAACACAGGGACCCGCCGGATCGAGTCTCTGGTCGGTCGGGGCGCCTGTTCAAGGGGGAGGGGAAACTAGGGGAAATATTGTGATCCTCCCACGCGCTACGCCCCCTGGCGAAACTCCTCACTGTTAGGCGAAAAGAAGCGGCAGGCGGCTCCACATGTGTGGGAAGAAGCATGTGGTAGTCTGCAGCCCTCCCCGTA
This sequence comes from Lampris incognitus, assembly GCF_029633865.1. Taxonomy (NCBI): domain Eukaryota; kingdom Metazoa; phylum Chordata; class Actinopteri; order Lampriformes; family Lampridae; genus Lampris; species Lampris incognitus. The sequence continues at coordinate 136,188,614 of NC_079211.1, read as the reverse complement.
CCGGCAGAGGAGGCGGAGCGGTGACCGGGAAGGCTCAGTAAGGTGGGGTAATTGGCCGGATACAATTGGGGAGAAAATAATCAAAAAATAGAAATACAAGCCATCTCGTGGCGAGGCAACTTGTAACTTCATTTACTAATTCACTCTCCTCCTCTTCCATGTGACGCTCATGGTCTATTTTTATTTTATTTATTTTTTTCTACGCGGCCTCCAACAGGTACAACAAACTACACAGAACTGTGTAAAACACGAGTCCAATCTGTTTAAACGTCATTAAAATGAATGCCTCACTGTACCACCAGAGGCAATGCGACGCAGCAACTGAAACCTTGTGGGGTTTTCGTTTCATTGCACATTAAAATGAATGAATCATGTCAATGTGTATCCATGATCCTGTAGTTAAAGTGATCTAGTTAATTGATTCAGGACCAGTTAAAGCATTTGCCGCTTAATTTACCCCTTTCCCACAGTAGCCTACTTGAAATCTCCTCAGAGAGCACGGCTGCCATGCAACCACACCCAACATAGACGCAGCATAGTTGCTGCAGCAGGTTAAAGAAAAACAAATCCCTGCTCCGCCCTGCCACAGGCGCTGGCCCTGAGCTCCGGGGCTCAAGCCCACTGGACAGGTTGAGCACCCACGGGGAAGGCCGAACAACAAAAAGAACGACTAAATCAATAAATAAATAAGACTGTGAGATGGTGTGGTGTAGCCTGTTAAATGTGTAGCGTAGCAGTGTCGCATTTCCTTGCGGTTTACCCAGCCAGCCTACATCGCGGTTTTTACTAAAGCAAGCGCAGCAACGGAGATTTTGAGACAATCAACACCTTGGGGGGTACTCACTTCACCTGGGCGCTCACGGGCAACAATATAATTTGGCACCTATGCGCCCCGCCTACGTGATGTGCCGTGCCTGGCCAACTGCTCACGTAGCATTGCGCACAATTAAAGCGTTATCGGCCTGCCATATCGGTATTTCGGGCCGATATCAGAGTCGGAAATATTTTATTCATTCCCGAGGGGAAATGGGGTAATATTTCCGCTCTTCCCCCCCGAATAGGCGCCCCGACCGACCAACCAGAGGAGGCGCTACTGCAGAGATCAGGACACATACCCACATCCGGTTTCCCACCCGCAGACACGGCCTATAGTGTCTGCAGGGACGCCCGACCAAGCCGGAGGTGACACGGGGATTCGAACCGGCGATACCCGTGTTGGTAGGCAACGGAATAGACCGCTACGCTACCCGGACGCCCCTGACATTTCCTTTTACAACCTTTATCTGCCAATACCGATGACATGCTGATACCATCATGCATCCCCAGTGAAAGTCATAGTCCTGTTCAAATCACGTAAAGTCAGTAATGCTATAAAGCAGTCCTGCCCACTCATTTGCGACACAGTGCTGGGCATACAGAGACAGGCTTCCGCAGTGGAACTGGTGCAGATTGTTTGCATATGACGTCACGTCACTGTGTTGCTGTGGCGCGAACTACGGGTGGAGGGCAGGAAGTGATTTTCTGCATAGGAGGCACCATCACAAACTTTCGAAATGCCTATGTTTGGCGTCATTTATGGTTGCTCAAATTGATCAAACTGAGAAACCACAAGGATTTTGTTTATTGAGTACCAAAAGTTGTTGTTCATGGGGGGAGGGGGGATGCCTCCATACTTTTGTATGCTTCATTTGTTTTCTTGAGTAGAAGGATGTCTGGAGAACAAGGTAGTTACTTATATCGACTGCCTCAGGCAAATATTTTAATTTAGTTGAAAAATCGCTCCTATTCATAACGTAAGGATCACGTCCAGCATATCTTATTTTCTGCTTGTAATATCGTCTAAACGAGCACAGGATGGGTTTTCCTCCATCTCATCCATTCTGCTTTTCACTCCCTGCCCTCCATCTGAGTTCACGCATCATTGGAATCACAACCGAATCCCTACTACAAGGAGACAATTTTCTAAATATATATCATCACACCGCCCAAGAGAAACACATAGCCTGGTAGACTCTAGCAACACTAGTGGTGGTAAGTTTCCTCGGTGAAAATAACGCAGCCGTGTTGTTTATGTTGTTTCTGAAAAGCCTTACATTGCCCCATTTAGGTCCGTTAATTGCTTAACAGATTAGTTGCCAGCGGTCCCCAAAAAAAAGATAACTTAAGTTGTATTCTCAACCATAACACACACACACACACACACACACACACACACACACACACACACACACACACACACACACACACACACACACACACACCCTTAACATGAGGGAAAGACTGGCCATCTGGCAAGGTGGACAAATGCCAGATGGGCTGTCCAACCATGGCCCACTTTGGCCACTCAGAATGGAGGATTACATTGATCTAAAAAAAAAAAAACAACAACAAAAGAAGAAAAAAGGAAAAGGAGAAGATGAATAATTTTGTCTTCAATGACTTTTATTCAAAATGACTCATTTCAGAGGCCCAAAACATTTTGCATCAGCCCTAAATACCTTAACTGTGCAGGGCTCTCGGTGTTTTAGTGAAGTATTTGTAGTATGCACTGTGGCTTTGCCGTGTTTTTGTCTCGTATTGTGGTGGTATTACTGTAAGTTGTTGTATTAACATGTGCTATGGCTGAGTGTCTAGCCTCTGTATTTGTGCTAAATGCGCCTTTAATTTGCTAGGGAAATTATGGCATGGCGCCGCTCTTTTGTCTAGCAATATAGATGGCTGTTTACGTTTAGTTTGACACTAGGGACTTATCATTCAGCAGGTTGCAGGTGATTAGAGAGCCTGCTAGGTTTAAATCTAGTGCAGATGTGGAGTCAAGTAGTTTAATTAATATGATTAGTCAGGGAATTTCTCATAGTGTAGATTATCAGCCTGATAGCTTGGTCTATAACATTGAGACTGTCTCCCTACCCTGCTGTATTGCGCCCAAGCCCTCCTCTCCTAAATGTGTGAATCACAATAATCTAGTAATTATTCCTACCACTGGCAGTGGTGAGAATTGCGACAAAGTACCTAATAATCTACAAAACCAAACAGCTAATGTTATCAAGAATGTGACCACATACCGTCCAAAGCGTTGGTGGCCAAAACTCTCAACAAGGTGTCTAATTCCAATTAATCTTTCACCTATTGGTAGCTCTAAAGCTCTGCCTACTACTGATCACTTCCACAAGACGCTTAAATTTGGTTTCATAAATATCAGATCACTGTCTACCAAAGCCTTGCTAATAAATGATCTGATTCTTGAACATAGTTTTGATATGATTGGGTTATGTCAAACATGGCTGAAACAAAATGTTTTCCTTCCCTTAAATGAAGCTTCCCCACCTGACTACACTTATACCCATGTAGCTCGGACAAATAAACAAGGTGGGGGTGTTGCCTTAATATATAAATCTATTTTCAATCTGACTTCTAGACTTGAATCTAAATTCCAGTCTTTTGAGTCTCTTATTCTTGGTCCATCTCCCTCAGCCATGAATAGACTTGGCTCAATCCAAATTGTGGTACTTTATCAGCCTCCTGGCTGTTACTCGTTATTTCTTGAAGAATTTGGAGAATTTGTCTCAGGCCGTGTTACTCACGCTGATGAGATTCTAATTCTAGGTGATGTCAATATTCATCTGAATAAGGCTGCTGATCCTCTAAGTAAAGCCTTTCTGGCACTAGGTGATACTTTTGGGTTCACTCAGTTTGTTCAAGAGTCGACTCATTGCAGTGGTAACACCCTTGATTTGGTTTTATCTAAAGGAATAGCTGTTTCTGATCTGAATGTCTTACCAACAACATCTGCTGTGTCTGATCATTTTCTCATCAAATTTGAAGCATTATTGGCCTGTCCAGTTAATGTCAGCACAGATGTAATTGCCACTCACCATATTGGTCCCTCCACTGTAGCTGCATTTGGCCAGCAGCTGCCTGAAGTCTTGGCTCCTTTCACTGTGGTAAATGACTCTGTTGAAAATTTCACTAGTGACTTAAATGTGGCCCTCTCTAGTCTCCTCGATTCAGTTGCACCTCTCACTACCAGAGCTAGGCGACTAAAGAGGCCTACACCCTGGTTTAATGATGAGACACGTGCTTTTAAGCGGACCTGCAGGAAACTAGAACGTAAATGGCGAAAATCAAAATTGGAAGTTTTTTACCTATCGTGGCACGAGTGTTTATTGAAATACAAGTGTGCTTTATCTACTGCAAAAACATCGTATCTCTCTCACTTAATAAATATTAATAAACATAACCCCTGATTTCTCTTTGACACTGTATCTAAACTTAGTAAAAAGCAGCCATCTATTAGCTGCTCACCATTCACAGCCCATGAATTTCTAGATTTTTTCTGCAATAAGGTTGATGAGATCTTAAACAAAATTAGTTCTTCAACTCCATCTACTCCTGCAGATCCTGTCTTACTAAATTCATATCTGCACAATGAGTCACTGACAGTTCCAGTTATTAAAGCTTTTGAGACTATCTCTCTTGATACTTTGACTAAGTTTGTGTCAGCTTCTAAACCAACTGCTTGCCTACTTGATCCCTTACCAGCAAAACTTTTTAAAGACCTCTGGCCTTTTCTTGGACCTACAATGCTAGACATCGTTAATTTATCTCTTACTACTGGCATTGTTCCCAGCAGTTCTAAGACAGCTGTGGTTAAACCTCTACTTAAAAAACCGCGCCTTGATCCAGGGTCTCTTAATAACTATCGACCAGTCTCTAATCTTCCATTCTTCTCTAAAGTACTAGAGAGTTGTGTATCAACAACTTTTGACCCATATAAAAGAAAACCATCTATATGAACCTTTTCAGTCGACTTTCAGGCCCTGTCACTCCACTGAAACTGCTCTGACCAGAGTGGTAAATGATCTTTTACTGGCTATCGACTCTGATTCCACTTCTGTGCTTCTACTACTGGACCTCACTGCAGCCTTTGACACCATTGATCACTGCATACTTTCAGATAGATTAAATGGTAATTTTGGTGTCTCTGGCTTAGCTCTCTCTTGGCTTAAGTCTTACTTATCTGGAAGAACACATTGTGTCTACTAGAATAATATTATATCAAAATTTTCTGACATTAAATATGGTGTGCCTCAGGGCTCAGTTCTTGGCCCTCTACTTTTCTCTCTTTACATTACACCTCTTGGCCAAATTATATGCAGTTATGGAATAAATTTCCATTGCTATGCTGATGATACTCAGCTGTATGTGCCTATAAGGGCTGATGATCATACTCAAATCAAATGCACTGATGGTGGTCGCCATTTGGATGCTGCCTGCCCTTCCTCTCCTCATATAAGTTTTTTTTTTTTTTTACATGATGCTGGTCGCGTGGCTTGGGTCCTGGACTGTTCTGTTGACATGTGGACACTGCTTGGCATGCTGTGCATCATGTGCTTCATAAATTGTATGTCCATTATAATTCTGTTATCCTCTTTCAATGTTGTATTATGTAAATTGCGTGAACACAACATCCATTGCACGCTGTCCGTCTTGGGAGAGAGATCCCTCCTCTGTTGCTCTCCCTGAGGTTTCTTCCTATTTTTTCTCCCTGGTAAACGGTTTTTTTAGGGAGTTGTTCCTTATCCAATGAGAGGGTCTAAAGACAGGATGTTGTGTTGCTGTTAAGCCCACTGAGGCAAATTTGTAATTTGTGATATTGGGCTATACAAATAAAATTGATTTGATTTTGATTTGAAATGTTTCATGTCATAGCCCCCATGTAAACCCACGCGAGTCTGAGACTGTGTTCATCATCATCAGCATAAGAGTCGGTGACTGTGGTGCATGTCAGTGTCATGTGTCTGTGCACCAAGTTCAACTTCAACTTTAGTGTCACATGTAAAATACAGTCAGATTCTTGTGCTCAGCTCCAAATTCCTGCATTCTAGTCAGTCTATATGGTTTTTATGGTATGGTAACAAAATGGGTTGGCTATTTTTTGGAAATAGGACCAGGGTATGTTGCAAATATCAGTGTCATATTTTGTTCCCAGTCATTCAATGCTCAATGTTGCCACACAACCACTTCCATCCCACTGTTGCACCTGGTTTATTTGTTTGCTGTTTTCCAATTCGTTCTCCACTTACATTCCCAACAACATTAATCTGTTGTTTAAAATGTCTTTTTACAGCCTATCATGATGGGTTCCTTTGTCAGGAGTCAGGAACACTTTATTTGTTAATTCACTTCATGTACTTGCATATATGTAATGAATTATCGTTTCCCCCAGCCCACAGCAGTGCAATACAAACACAAAAATACTTATCCAAAAACTACAAGAACACATAGTATATCCAAACTAGAACACATATATCCAAACTAGAACATGTATATCAATCAATCAATCAATCAAATCAATCAATCAACTAACCAAGTTGCATTTTATATAGTGCTTTTCTAGCTTCAACAGCCACTCAAAGTGCTTTACATTTCTGGTCAAAGTCAAAACAAAGGTGTCGCCAGCACATTCGGATCAATACTAAACATTCAAGCTCAGTACATAGACCAAAGGGGGCTCGGTTAACTAGAGAACGCTGTTTTACAGATTCTCCCTTTAATGTCACTCAACACAGTAACAGACCTGCCTTCGTTTAAAGGGTCGCACCAAAGGCTCGCAGGAAAACCTGTGATCACGCTTCTGCTCGAGTACATGAAGAAATTGCTCGAGAGAGTCTTTTCTCTGAGAAATTATATGGGAAAAGTGATTTTTGATTTGATCTGCAGTTTTACTTTAGGGTAACATCAGCTGAGACGCTTGTAAAACCTTTAAGAGAAATTCCTCTTAAACGATTCCTCCAGGACGATGAAGAACAAAGACAGTTCATTACACCAACCCATAACCCCTAAAAACAGATCCAAACTGGAACACATCTATCCAGACTAGAACACATCTATCCAAACCAAGAACACATACTATGTGTTCTTGGTCTGGATATATGTGTTCTTGGTTTGGATATACACTCACTGGCCACTTTATTAGGTACACCTTGCTAGTACTGGGTTGGACCCCCTTTTGCCTTCAGAACTGCCTTAATCCTTCGTGGCATAGATTCAACAAGGTACTGGAAACATTCCTCAGAGAGTTTGGTCCATATTGACATGATAGCATCACGCAGTTGCTGCAGATTTGTCGGCTGCACATCCATGATGCGAATCTCCCGGTCCACCACATCCCAAAGGTGCTCTATTGGATTGAGATCTGGTGACTGTGGAGGCCATTTGAGTACAATGAACTCATTGTCATGTTCAAGAAACCAGTCTGAGATGATTCAAGCTTTATGACATGGCGCGTTATCCTGCTGGAAGTAGCCATCTGAAGATGGGAACACTGTGGTCATAAAGGGATGGACATGGTCAGCAACAATACTCTGGTAGGCTGTGGCGTTGACACGATGCTCAATTGGTACTAAGGGGCCCAAAGTGTGCCAAGAAAATATCCCCCACACCATTACACCACCACCAACAGCCTGAACCGTTGATACAAGGCAGGATGGATCCATGCTTTCATGTTGTTGACGCCAAATTCTGACCCTACCATCCGAATGTCGCAGCAGAAATCGAGACTCATCAGACCAGGCAATGTTTTTCCAATCTTCTATTGTCCAATCTTGGTGAGCCTGTGCGAATTGTAGCCTCAGTTTGCTGTTCTTAGCTGACAGGAGTGGCACCCGGTGTGGTCTTCTGCTGCTGTAGCCCATCTGCCTCAAAGTTCAACGTGTTGTGCGTTCAGAGATGCTCTTCTGCATACCTCGGTTGTAATGAGTGGTTATTTGAGTTACTGTTGCCTTTCTATCAGCTCGAACCAGTCTGGCCATTCTCCTCTGACCTCTGGCATCAACAAGGCATTTTCGCCCACAGAACTGCCGCTCACCGGATATTTTCTCTTTTTCGGACCATTCTCTGTAAACCCTAGAGATGGTTGTGCGTGAAAATCCCAGTAGATCAGCAGTTTCTGAAATACTCAGACCAGCCCGTCTGGCACCAACAACCATGCCACGTTCAAAGTCACTTAAATCACTTTTCTTCCCCATTCTGATGCTCGGTTTGAACTGCAGCAGATCGTCTTGACCATGTCTACTTGCCTAAATACATTGAGTTGCTGCCATGTGATTGGCTGATTAGAAATTTGCGTTAATGAGCAGTTGGACAGGTGTGCCTAATAAAGTGGCCGGTGAGTGTATATCCAGACTAAGCAACAAAACAAATCACTGTCCAAGAGAACGAGCGCCAGCCAGGATGACTGCGGAACTGCCGGTCTGCATGGGCTAGCATTTAGCTTAGCCTGCCCTGCTTCCGCACCCTGTCAGACCTCCCTCGGTGTTTCCTCTTCGGGTGCGGCTCCGGGCAGTGCCGTGGTCCCTGGACCAAGCTCTCCCAGCAATCAAACGAAAACACAAACTTAGACGCAGGCGTGGACAAAAACACTGCACGGACGGTATGGTACTGGGTGAGGCCGCCACAAACGTAAGTTCGCGCCACCATCTTCCCACACCAGAAGAGGAGTTGAAGCTGCATGCCAATAGCACTTCTTATTACAAAGGACACACAAATATCGAATGTGTTTTTCAAATTCAATTTTGTGCCGAAAATGTGTAGAAGCCGGAGGAATTCAAAAGTATATATCTCTTAAAGAAAATAAGTTACACTTCGAAAATTGTGTAAACTTTTTTTGTACATTTTAGTTCCCTGTTCCCTGAAGTGACAATCATTAAAACCTGTCACCACACTCAGAAATGAACTGACATTTATGAAAACTCATATCATCCAAAAGAGTCCTAAAACATCCCTACGACAAAAAAAAACAAAAATTTTAAAATAAAACCACCCTTCTAATTTGCATTAACCTTTTTATTTACATTTCAAGATGACAGAAATCATAGCAAATTGCTGTAAAAGCCCAAATGAGCCCGCAGGGTACCGAATTTCACTTCAGAGAAAGTTTCAAACCGACCGCACTCCGCCACTCATCTCCGCCAATGAACGCTCAGCGTCATGACAAGTTGAGCCCGTGAACACAGGAAATGCCTCTGAAGTCGCATCCAGATTAAAACGTGAGACTGGAAGCCCGTGACGGGGAGGAAGAGGGATATGAAGGGAGGGTGAAATGAAGTAACCATTGATCTGATAGAGTGAAATGCGTCTTACTGACTCCACACTGCATGAAAAATTCAGTGAGGAATGGTAAACAGACAGACATTTAAAAAAAAGAGAGGAAAAAATGGAGCAAAATGTGCACGGTGCAAATGTTCATTTTGGAGTGACGATCTCAAATGGCTCCAAACAGCTGGCGTGCGGTTCATTAAATATGATTCAGACGCCGATGCTCGCGTTATTATTATGTTTTGTCGCGGTTTGAAAGAAAGACTATACACCATATAATAACATCTTTATTTTGTAGTTTGTATATTGTAACGTAGACGAATAAGTGCTAACAGGTCGGACCCTTTAGTCGACGGGTTAACGTTGTCGCTTGCGGTGCAGGAGACATGGGTTCGCGTCCCAGCTGTGGCGGCGGTTCCCGGATTGCCCTCTTAATTCGCTACGATATATATCGAGAAAGACACAGCGGGTTACACTGAGCATAGCGAGAGGTGTCATTCAGAGGCCCAAAGACGCCTTTTTTCCCCTTCCCCATCTGTTCTCTTCAAATAACACACACAACATATCGCAGTGAACCTGCTCACTTCGCTGGTCTTTGGACAACAGCTTTGGTTGTCGGTGAGTTTCATGTCCTACATCTCTGAAATTACAAACAAGTAAACATTTGAAAATGCAGTGATTATGGATTTAACCCCCATCACCCACGCACACGCACGCACGCACACGCACACACACACGCAATATATTCAGACCATAAAACCATGATGTGATAGCAGAGTGCAAGAAAGGGAATAATGCGAACTAAAGAGAGAGAGAGAAAGATGGAAAAGATGTTTTTATACGCTTGAGCGAGCATGCAGCGTGAGCACAGAAGAGGTATCATTCGGAGAAAGGATGTCCCTTGATATCATCCACTTGCTGTATCAGGCAGATCATGGGGCTGGAAGAGCGGGGGTGCAGATTGCTTTCTGGCACAAGGTTTTCAAGGTGTTTCCACCATTTTATTTTTCATAAACTCCTCTTTGGTTGGAGAGTTTGCACTTTATTGATTCCAACATTGGTAATTTGTGCCAGTTGCTGCTGTTCAAGCGTCACAAAAAGAGTAAAAAATGAAAAAATAAAAAACTGAAAGAGCGAGTGGGAGAAAGGAAGCAAGAGAGAGCAATCAGATCCGTATGGATCCACACACTGGCGAGAGAATACTGAGGGTTTTGAGACTAAAGAGGATGAAAAAGGCAATATTGCACGAGGAAATAGCTTCGACTGCTGAAATCTAAATCTGGTCGTTCAGCAATCAAAGCTCGTTGAAACTCTAATGAGGGGTTTCAACACGAGATTCTGCACCGCTGCTGCTGATGTAGACGTGATAACTACTGGATGTACTTCCGCTGGTTCCTTTGTGGTTCTCTCAGCAAAGCAACTGTGACCTTTATGGTTGATTTCAGAATAAAGAAAAAGAAAGAAAAAAAAGCAAAGATTGGATTCCTTCTTGTGTGATATCAGGGTAACGAGAGAGAAAGTGGTTAGATACTCAGAAGAAACAGTGCAGACTGTTGAACTGTTTTACAAATCTATACAAATACAAATTCAATACAAACGCAAATATCCCATTCAATGCACACTCACAAATCATCCAGAGGTTGAGGCAATTTTTGTTCAGTTGTCCTGATACATGCTCAATAATTAGGACCAGGAATCAGGACCACATTATTCGTCAATTCATTTCATGTACCTGCGCACACGAAATGAAACGACACATCGTTTCCCCCAGCCCACAGCAATGCAACACAAAGACAAAAACACACATCCAAAAACTACAAAAACACACATCCAAAAACTACAAGAACACACATCCAGCCAACAGATATATCCAAACTAAACAAAAAAACCACTGTCCAATGGAACGAACGCCAGCCAGGATGACTGTCGGAACTGTTGGTCTGCATGGGCTAGCAGTTAGCTTAGCCTGCCCAGCTTCCGCGTCCTGTCAGACCGCCCTCAGTGTTTCCTCTTTGGGCGCATCTTCGGGCAGGGGCCATGGTCCTTAGGCCCACTGGACGCAGCAGACCAGGCTCTCCCAGCCAGACACCGCCGTCACACCTCCCCACACTCCACCAAAAACACAGTCACCGCGAGACCGCCGCCAGACTGCCCTCGGTGTTATTGGAACTGCCGGTCTGCATGGGCTAGCAGTTAGCTTAGCCTGCCCCGCTTCCGCGTCCTGTCAGACTGCCCTCGGTGTTTCCTCTTTGGGCACACCTCCGGGCAGGGGCCATGGTCCTTAGGCCCACCGGACGCAGCAGACCAGGCTCCCCCAGCCGATCCAGCACCAGCTCTCCCAGCCATCGAACAAAGGCAAAACTTAGACGCAGCTGAGGCCGAAGACACTGAATGGACGGTACTGGGTGAGGCCGATGCAATTCGAGCCGCCATCATAATAATATAATCATCATAATCCAGGTAAGAAAATCAAAGAAGGTTGAATCAGTTCATCTGGATACAATGTTTATTAACAGATACGTTTCGTCACTCATCTAAGTGACCTCTTCAGTCTCAACTGACTGCAGGTATCCCCACCCTTATAAACCACACAGTGGCTTAACGGCCGAAACCAACGACCTGTTTCATATGCAAATTGCCGTGACCATTAACTAGACTTTCAATGGCCATGTGTACTATTCACAGAGGATTGGGGAATAGTTGCAATCACAGCATTGTACGATGGCGACAGATGTACTCGTAGGCCCCCCCCCCCCAGTTCAGGAATGGTCGTTCCCTCTCATAGGCCATCTATATGTGAAGCGGGAAGGACCATCCCCGAACCGAGAAAGTCGGGGGGGGGGTCTGAGTACATTAGTCGCCATCGTACAATGCTGTGATTAATAGTATGTGATTAATGCTGTGTTAATAGTACACATGGCCATTGTAACTAGTTAATGGTCACGCCTGTATTTGCATATGAAACTGTATAGTTTATAAGGGTGGGGATACCTGCAGTCAGATGAGACTGAAGAGGTCACTTAGATGAGTGATGAAGCGTATCTGTTAATAAACATTGTATCCGGATGAACTGATCGTTTTTCGTCCCGTTGTAACGCGTTACACAGTCCCAGCTTGTTTCTGTGTGGTGCACAGTAGTTTGAGAGGTGGCATGCAAGGTGAGAGAAGGGGGTCTATCTCCAAAACCAGGCATATGATAGATTAGAAAATAGATTACAATCTACTGCAACCCAAATAGAATTGTTTTTTTTTTTAGTTTGGCAGCGTTATCTGGGCCAGTATCGGAAGTATTTGTAGTACCAAAAGGTTTCATCAGGAAGAAGGTGTGTCGAAATCAACAGCTCAGAAACATGAATTTGAATTGAATTACACTTATGATGATGATGATGAGTTATTTCGAACATGTAAATAAGCAGGATATAACATACAGATCAATTGCCAATAAGCTGACGCGATCAACAAATCCACACATCAAACTGTGAACAAATCTCCGTATGCATCAGCTTATCTGTTACATGTTCGAAAAGGAGTAGGAGGAAGTATACACTTATTTTTTCGTACCCCCTCTCATCTACTATACATTTCAAACTCAATTCAAACTCAATTGCCTTAAACCCTCAAAAGAGGAGACATCTGTTGTACTGTAAGTTCTGTCAGTCCCTCTGATTCTTATTTCAGTAGTGTCGTGAACAGTGTAAAATTGACGTGGAAATTATTCATTTATGTGACAGCAAGTTATTGAATGCAAAGACAGCCTCATTTAACTCGTCCCTGTTCCCACTGAAAAGGGTCGTGGACATGCCAAATGAACCCATCAGTAACTGTTCTGCTTGCTGCAACAGCATGTCCCTTGAGTCAATGTGAGCCAATTCAGGCATCTGTGTGTGAATATGTGCCTGTGTGTGTGTGTGTGTGTGTGTATACACATAAATATTTAGTGTGATTAGCAGCTTATGAGTGCACGACGCACGAAACAAGCTTGTACCGCTATGTATTAAAAGTTTTTTTCCTGCATCTATCTATCTACATATATATACACTCACTGGCCACTTTATTAGGTACACCTTGCTAGTACCGGGTTGGACCCCCTTTTGCCTTCAGAACTGCCTTAATCCTTCGTGGCATAGATTCAACAAGGTACTGGAAACATTCCTCAGAGAGTTTGGTCCATATTGACATGATAGCATCACGCAGTTGCTGCAGATTTCTCAGCTGCACATCCATGATGCGAATCCCCCGGTCCACCACATCCCAAAGGTGCTCTATTGGATTGAGATCTGGTGACTGCGGAGGCCATTTGAGTACAGTGAACTCATTGTCATGTTAAAGAAACCAGTCTGAGATGATTCGAGCTTTATGACATGGCGCGTTATCCTGCTGGAAGTAGCCATCAGAAGATGGGAACACTGTGGTCATAAAGGGATGGACATGGTCAGCAACAATACTCAGGTAGGCTGTGGCGTTGACACGATGCTTAATTGGTACTAAGGGGCCCAAAGTGTGCCAAGAAAATATCCCCCACACCATTACACCACCACCACCAGCAGCCTGAACCGTTGATACAAGGCAGGATGGATCCATGCTTTCATGTTGTTGACGCCAAATTCTGACCCTACCATCCGAATGTCGCAGCAGAAATCGAGACTCATCAGACCAGGCAACGTTTTTCCAATCTTCTATTGTCCAATTTTGGTGAGCCTGTGCGAATTGTAGCCTCAGTTTCCTGTTCTTAGCTGACAGGAGTGGCACCCGGTGTGGTCTTCTGCTGTTGTAGCCCATCTGCCTCAAGGTTCGACGTGTTGTGCGTTCAGAGATGCTCTTCTGCATACCTCGGTTGTAATGAGTGGTTATTTGAGTTACTGTTGCCTTTCTATCAGCTCGAACCAGTCTGGCCATTCTCCTCTGACCTCTGGCATCAACAAGGCATTTTCGCCCACAGAACTGCCGCTCACTGGATATTTTCTCTTTTTCGGACCATTCTCTGTAAACCCTAGAGATGGTTGTGCGTGAAAATCCCAGTAGATCAGCAGTTTCTGAAATACTCAGACCAGCCCGTCTAGCACCAACAACCATGCCGCATTCAAAGTCACTTAAATCACCTTTCTTCCCCATTCTGATGCTCGGTTTGAACTGCAGCAGATCGTCTTGACCATGTCTACATGCCTAAATGCATTGAGTTGCTGCCATGTGATTGGCTGATTAGAAATTTGCGTTAACGAGCAGTTGGACAGGTGTGCCTAATAAAGTGGCCGGTGAATGTATATAAATAATAGAGTTGTGTGTGTGTGTGTGTGTGTGTGTGTGTGTGTATATATGTGTGTGTGTGTGTGTGTGTGTGTATGTGTGTGTGTGTGTGTGTGTTAGGGAGAGAGAAATACAACGTGTCAGCGTGTGCCTCCATGCGTGTGTGAAAACGTGTGTCAACAAGAGACAGGAAGAAAGGACGAGTTGACAATGAAGAAGAGACAAAAAACATGACCCCCCCCCTTTCCTCCACATGAGAAACTGATAGTACATGGTGATCACATCAGGTCATTTGCTGGTCCGCGCCATATGAGTTCGAAAACCTTGTACAGTGTTCTCCATGACTTCCATCTGAGGGCTACCTCAACATCCCAACTTAAAAATATGAATAGTTAAAACCTGCTACTGCTCTCCAAATGGCGGCATCTGTCCCCAGCAGATGTCCTGACTTGTATTCTCATCTGCTGAGGTCAGGCCATCTAACACAGCCTCTCTTGGCTGGCCTGGGCCCTCGCGTCACCAGGAATGATGCTGCCAGTCGTTCATTCCCCCAGATGGATGAATAGTCTTGGCTTCGTCCAGCATCCAGCCGCCGTTCAGCCCGTTTAATCTACATGACCCATGAGCAACACCATAAGCACAGATGGCTCTGATCAGCAATACGCCCTGGTTAGTAAAACATAGTCTGTTTACTTTACACTCTTATGCCCGCCAATTCAAAAGATTGATCAAAGAGATTTTGTTTAAATAAATCTGATTATAATTGTATCAAATCTTCAAACATGTCTAGATTTGATACAATTATAATCAGATCAGTAATAATTCATAATAATAATTCAATAATAATTCAATAATTGTATCAAATCTTCAAACATGTCTAGATTTGATACAATTATAATCAGATCAGTAATAATTCATAATAATAATTCAATAATAACAATTCAATAATTGTATCAAATCTTCAAACAATTGTAACAATTGTAGTAATTGTATCAAATCTTCAACCAGATAGATTTGTTTGAAGATCTGATACAATTACTACACTGACTGACATGAAACGTATCTGTCAATAAACGTTGTATCCAGATGAACTGATTCAACTTTCTTTGATATGAAATGACTTAAACCTTTTCAGAGACGTCATGCAAAGCATTTTTTGAACGGCTGGCATTCAGTAACAAGCTGAGCCTACCTGAGTTCACACATTTGCTGTCATCTTTTCCCTTTTTTCATGCGCAAGACTTCGCCCCTAGTTTCCTACATTAAATCTGGCCCCTGATGAATCTCCTGGCGCTAATTTATGTCGTGTTCAAAGAAGTCCCCCTGTTATCTCTGGATAGG
The DNA here is from genome assembly GCF_029633865.1 of Lampris incognitus. NCBI lineage: Eukaryota > Metazoa > Chordata > Actinopteri > Lampriformes > Lampridae > Lampris > Lampris incognitus. The sequence continues at coordinate 136,172,930 of NC_079211.1, read as the reverse complement.
GCTTTCTCAGCCACCCCGCTGTTTGCCACGGGCTTATATATATCATTAGACTCGGTTAGCAGGGCCCGGCACTGAAGGAATAGTTTAAAAGTCGGGAATACCACTAAATTACCAATGGGTTTGCGAGTTATCTGTGGTCTCCTACAGTGTAATTAAAGTCCCGCCGCGTGAGCGTTTGATCATTTGCGATTTCTTCAGCCACGCGTGGTAACGTGCCCCACCAGTTTGATCATATGTTACCCGCATTAGCCGCATCGCCTTCAGGGCTGTCAAGGTTATAAACTTGTGGCACGTGAGCGAAGCTCTGGGATCAGCCCAGTGTGGAGAACAGTTTATTCCCTGCTCCCCCCCCCCCCGCCCCCAGCTGTTTACCTTCTTTAGACGCTATCCTTTCATTTTCCTTTGAGGGCTTAGGCTATGGGCGCTGCCATGGTTTCATGCTCCATTACAGTATGGCCTGCTATTGCTCATTTAATTTTGTTATTTTATTTTTTCCCATAGAAAATCCCCACAGAAGCGTGGCGTTTCATTAATATGCAAAATGCGCCGCTTCTTCTCCGCCAACAAATTTTTCCAATAAAGGTAAGATATCGGTTATTGCCCGACCAGAAAGCCCGGCCAAAGGCGAAAACGGCTCAGCCATGAAGTTTAACAGACCGCTAATGGCTGGATCTTTATCGCTCGCATTGTATCGACGCATGTATTACATGGAAAATATGGTGAGATTTATTCATGAAAACCCCTACACCCTGGGACTCATGTTGCTTATGAAAGTGGACAGCTTAATCCCAACGGTGGACAACCACGAACCGAGAATCTGCAACGTCAAAAAACACAACCTGAAACTACCTGCAAATATTGTTAAAATAGTATAAAGAGAAGAGTTTACTGTATTTTATGTATGTATCTCCATGGTGATGGTGGTCGCCACCTGGACACTGCTTGGCATCCCCCATAGGCGTTTCTAGCCCATTTTTGGGGGTGCTGCAGCACCCCTAAATTGAACCCCAGCACCCCTAAAATTGAAGAGATTTTTTATTTTTTACTGTATGTCCATGTTTAATAAGCTGAAGAAATGTCAAAACCATATCCAGTATATGGTTTAAACGTAATATTTTAACAACAAAAATACAGCACCCCCCCATGCTTCGAAAATGGTTTGATCCACCCCCCCAAATGTATCTTGCCTGGCCGGCCAGCACTCTGGGTGCTCAGCACCCCTAAAGCTCTGATCCTAGAATCGCCCCTGGCATCCCCCTCATCACATTTTCTTTTTATATAGCTTATAAAGCCATATAATTTTGTTACCATGTTTTAATGTTATATCCTTCTCTCACCAAGGTGTGTGCCCTTTTTTTTTAACATGGTGATGGTGGTCGCGTGGCTTGGGTCCTGGGCTGTTCCATTGGTGCCTGGACACTGCTTGGCATCCGCCTCATCATATTCTTCATATATTTTATAATTTCACTATAATTCTGTTATCCTCTTTCCATTCTTTACTCTGTAAATTGTGTTTTTTTCTGTACACACAACATCCATTGCACATTGTGCGAGTTGGGAGAGAGACCCCTCTTCTGTTGCTCTCCCGGAGGTTTCCTCCTATTTTTTCTCCCTGTTAAAGGTTTTTTTTTAATTTTTTTTAGGGATTTGTTCCTTATCCGATGCGAGGGTCTAAGGACAGGATGTTGTGTTGCTGTAAAGCCCCCTGAGGAAATTTGTAATCTGTGATATTGGGCTATACACATAAAATTGACTTGACTGTATTATTCACCTTCCATTCTTTACCTATTTATGTTTTACTTTGATCTGATAGATTTCCTTTTTTAAATGTGTGTTGTGTGCAAATAAATATTTCGTTGTGCCTGCTGCACAGTGTGCAGTTGGTGTAAGTGACTGTAAGTTTAAATCTTGAAACTGGAACAGATGATGTACTGTATATTGAGAGGCTGAAAGGCAGAAGTTCTCTCTGCATCCGCTGCACGACTCAACATTTCCATCGTTTCCGGTTTGTAATTAGTCAGGCTGTACACTGACGGGGCATGAGGAAAGAGGAAAGGGACAAACCCTTTCCTGTAATGCCTGGTAAAATTAGTCTGTTGTGGGAGTGCAGGAATGAGGAGACGGAGAGATCGAGTCGAGTCAATTCCGTTTACTCGTCACATAAAACGGCACCGATCCCGCACAATCTCTCGTGGCAACCAGCTAAACGCTAGGCTGCTGCAAACATGGCTCCACCCCGGAAACTCTGCAGTGCCTACGTCAGCACTCTGAACGTCTGCCTTAAAGGAGCAGCAGCCCCTGGTGAATCTACCTTCAACTGTGTATCTTTGGGTTCGCGAAGCGAACCCTAGTTATATGAACAACGACAAAATGGCTGAGAGGGTTATTGCTGAGAGGGTTATTGCATTGTGACATCATCCACAATAGCTCGCTGGAAAAAAGAAAAACGATGGAGGTGCATTCCCCGTGCCAATCCCGGACAATATGAGCCCCTGTGGTCATATGTCCTCCCACCGACCCCGTATTGGCACGCCCACCGGAAGCGCTATTCCTCTTTGTAAGTCGAACCATCTCCAACTAAATGAGCACCACACCTGTGGCCCGGGTCGGAGGAGAACAGCTCTATTCTCAGCCATTTTGTCGTTGTTCATATAACTAGGGTTCGCTTCGCGAACCCAAAGTTACATTTCACGAACTCCAAAATGGCTGAGAGGGTTATTGCATTGAACAACGACAGGATTCGTGCCTCCGTTCCCTAGCCGTCCAATGAACCCTTCAAACCCCTGGTGGGAAGGGGTACGCGTTCTGATGAGAGCATCCTAAGAGGCCTGCTCCAGAACAGCGTCGGCAACCGACCGCACCTTAACGTGCCGGTAATAATGCCGTAAGAAAGTGGTCTCACCACTCCAAACCGCCGCCTGGCGGATGACCTCCCAGTCGATACCTGACAACACAGCTATCGACGTAGCAGTCCCTCGGGTAGAATGCGCCTTCAGCTTAGGAGCTGTTTTACCCGCTTTGGTATACGCCTCCGTAATACCATCCACCAGCCAGTGTGCTAGCCTCTGGGTGGAAAGGGCATAACCTGGTTTGCTCACTCTGTAGGTCAACAGCAGCCTGTCAGACCTACGAATATCTGCTGTGCGCCGCATGTAAATGCGTAAAGCCCGTACAGGACACGAGAGGTGCAAGCGTTTCTCATCCCTAGTCACCGGTGACGGATGAAACGCGTGTATCACCACCGGGGCCCTACGCGTCAGGACAGACACAGTTTTGGGCACGAAGCTGGGGTCTGTAAAGAGCGTGACCATCAGATCACCAGAAAACACCATCCCCTTGATGGTGAGTGCAGTGAGCTCACAACCCCTCGCTGCGGTGGTAAGTGCCAAGAGCACAGCCAGCTTAGCCGAGACATAACGCATGGGTTCAAAGGGATCTTTCTCTAGTGCGCGCAGAATAAGGGAAGCATCCCAAGTTTCAGCTCTCGTAAGCTCCTTAGCTGAGAGCTTCTTAGCACCCAACAGGTACTGCGTCATGAGCGGGTGCGTGAAAACCGTGCTACCCTCGATCTTCCCCCGGAAGAACGTGAGAGCCGATACACAGACTTTGACCGAGGAGAAAGACCATAGTCTATCACTCCTACAGACCTCCACAAAAGTCAGTATAGGGCCAATCCCTGCTGACAAAGGGTCCATGTCGCGTTCAGCGCAAAATTGGTCAAATCGATTCCAGTACCCCTGGTACCTGGAATACGTGGAGTCTTTACGCGCCGCTAAGATGACACGAATCACTTGCGCACTAAGTCCCATAGCTAAGAGCCTGGCTTTGTAAGCATCCACGCCGCTAATCGGGAGCCTCCTATCCAGGGGCCCTCCCGTAGCAGCCCTCCTGCTTGCGTGAGCGCGTCTGCCCACTCCAGGACGTCGAACCGCTCGCCTACTATCCAGGGCACTATTCGCGGAAACCACGGGGTGCTCGGTTCGTACGGGGCCACGAGAACAAACCGACCCCCTGTGCGCTCGAACTTGACCACCAGGTCTAGGAGGCGCCTGCGCGGGGGGAATGCGTAAAGCATCTCCTCGGGCCATGGATCTAGTCCAAGCGCGTTGACCCCCAACGGCGCTAGGTCGGACGGGAGCATCGAGTACCAACGAGGGCACTTGTAATTGAGTTTCGATGCGAACAGATCCACTTGAGCTACCCCGAACCTCTCCCAGATCATAGCCACTATGGCTGGGTTGAGGCTCCAATTGTCCGCATGCGGGCCGCCTCTCGAGAGGATGTCCGCTGCTTCGTTGTCCTTCCCAGGAACATGAAGCGCCCTGATTGATAGCGCGTTGCTGTTGACCCAAATCCAAATTTGCATGGCCAACTCTCTGCAACGCTTGGACTTCATACTGCCTTGGCGGTTGATGTAGGCCTTGGCCGTCATGCTGTCTGTCATTATCAGTATGTGACGGCCTACGAGATCCTGAGCGAAATGCTGGATAGCCAGCCAAATCGTCTCCGTCTCGCGCGTTGATGTGGACCTTCTCCCCAGACTGCCACACTCCTCGCGCTGTTTTGTAGCCAAGGATGGCCCCCCAACCCGAGAGGGACGCATCCGTATAAGTCGTTACCTCGGGTCCCCTGGGGCCCATAGGGACCCCAGACATGTCCACGCAGGCTCTGTTCCAGTGGTCTAGGTCCTGCGCTACCACGCGCGGGACCAGGATAAGATGGTTGTTGTACCGGCGTTCGTTGCCGTATTTCAAGAAGTGAACTGCGAACCACAATTGCAGTCCCCTCATGAACAACAGACCTAAAGGACGAACTTTGTGAGCCGATGCCAGTAGGCCCAGCAGCCTCCTGATCATCCGATAAGTGACATACACTCACTGGCCACTTTATTAGGTACACGTTGCTAGTACCGGGTTGGGCCCCCTTTTGCCCTCAGAACTGCCTTAATCCTTCGTGGCATAGATTCAACAAGGTACTGGAAACATTCCTCAGAGAGTTTGGTCCATATTGACATGATAGCATCACGCAGTTGCTGCAGATTTGTCGGCTGCACATCCATGATGCGAATCTCCCGGTCCACCACATCCCAAAGGTGCTCTATTGGATTGAGATCTGGTGACTGTGGAGGCCATTTGAGTACAGTGAACTCATTGTCATGTTCAAGAAACCAGTCTGAGATGATTCGAGCTTTATGACATGGCGCGTTATCCTGCTGGAAGTAGCCATCAGAAGATGGGAACACTGTGGTCATAAAGGGATGGACATGGTCAGCAACAATACTCAGGTAGGCTGTGGCGTTGACACGATGCTCAACTGGTACTAAGGGGCCCAAAGTGTGCCAAGAAAATATCCCCCACACCATTACACCACCACCACCAGCAGCCTGAACCGTTGATACAAGGCAGGATGGATCCATGCTTTCATGTTGTTGATGCCAAATTCTGACCCTACCATCCGAATGTCGCAGCAGAAATCGAGACTCATCAGACCAGGCAACGTTTTTCCAATCTTCTGTTGTCCAATTTTGGTGAGCCTGTGCGAATTGTAGCCTCAGTTTCCTGTTCTTAGCTGACAGGAGTGGCACCCGGTGTGGTCTTCTGCTGCTGTAGCCCATCTGCCTCAAGGTTCGACGTGTTGTGCGTTCAGAGATGCTCTTCTGCATACCTCGGTTGTAATGAGTGGTTATTTGGGTTACTGTTGCCTTTCTATCAGCTCGAACCAGTCTGGCCATTCTCCTCTGACCTCTGGCATCAACAAGGCATTTTCGCCCACAGAACTGCTGCTCACTGGATATTTTCTCTTTTTCGGACCATTCTCTGTAAACCCTAGAGATGGTTGTGCGTGAAAATCCCAGTAGATCAGCAGTTTCTGAAATACTCAGACCAGCCCGTCTGGCACCAACAACCATGACACCTCAAAGTCACTTAAATCACCTTTCTTCCCCATTCTGATGCTCGGTTTGAACTGCAGCAGATCGTCTTGACCATGTCTACATGCCTAAATGCATTGAGTTGCTGCCATGTGATTGGCTGATTAGAAATTTGCATTAACGAGCAGTTGGACAGGTGTGCCTAATAAAGTGGCCGGTGAGTGTATGTCCCCGGGACGAAATGTGCTAACGTGGTCCTGGTGGAATGCCATCTCTCTTGCGTAAGGGTTGCGCGCATGGATACCGTATCCAAACTCAGACCCAGATACGTTGCCTGGCACGAAGGCCATGGCGCGCTCTTCTTTATGTTGATAGTGAAACCCATGTACTCCATGAATTCCATCAACTCCTGAGTATGGAGTATTGCTTGTTCCGGCGACCGGGCCAACACCAACAGATCGTCTAGGAACCATGCCAAGCGCATACCTTTGCGCATCAACACTCCGAGCGCTGCTTTCACACACCTTGTGAATGTCAGAGGAGAGAGGCGATATCCGAACGGGAGGCATGTGTACTGGTAACACTGACCCCGGTAACAGAACCGAAGATACTTTGTGTCTTTTCGCAATCGGACAATGATAGAAAGCATCTTTTAGGTCGACCGAAGTTAGCCAATCGGACTGTGTCACCATTGACAGCAGAACCGGTGTGCGTAGCATTTTGAAACTGACCTTCTCTACATACTTGTTGAAGGGTTTCAAATCTAGGATTGGGCGCATGCCCCCATCCTTCTTCGGGACCAGAAAGTAACGGCTGTAAAACCCGTCTTCTCTTTCTAGGGGAGGAACCACCGTGATTGCCCCTTTCGAGAGTAACTCTGTGAGTTCGTTGTCTAGGATTTGTGCTTCGGCCACCGACCCCGGTTCCGTATGCACTATTCCCAAGTACGGGGGTACAATACCGTTCTCGAAAAGGATTTGGTGTCCGTGGGCTATCTGATCCAAAACAGAAGCCGACGGGACCAATTCCTTCCACCTGTGTAACATGCGTGACAGAGGTCTCGTTGCCTCCTTTACCTTGCTGTTCAGGTAGCGCGCGTAAAGGGTCTGGGGAAGCCCCGCCCGCCATGCCCTGCATCCATGGGGGGGGGGGGGCTTCGTCCTTGTAAAGGAGACCCAGATGGGGGAATTGGCGTTTTGAACCTTTCCAAATTACCATTTGACCCATCAGAGAGACTAAACATTGTCGCATCATAGTCCCCTCCCAGGGGCTCATTTGCGCTCATGTCATTATTATCCAATATTTCCAGCAGGGATGTTATTACATTGTTATCATCATCTTTACCTAAAGATTCAGACAGACAATCAGACTTGCGTTTCAAACCTTTTAATACGCAATCACCATCATCACCAACATAAAAACTTTTATTCACATTCACAACCTTTGGAATAGAACAAGTAAACTGTGCATCAGAAACCAAAATAAAAGGTGCAGTGTTTAGCCCTGCGCACGCTGTGTCCCCTGAACAAGCGTCTATATCGCCGGAGACGGCTCTGGAATCAGTCTGTTGGTGTGGGTCGTAACATCCTGCCGAAACACGTCACTTGGCAGCTCCCTTCTTGGAAGTGTCTGTGCTGTCCGGCTTGGCCGCCTTGGCCGCTGGATCTGTGGAAGACTGGGAGTTTGGACGTGAGCCCTGTCCACGCCCGCGCCCCGCTTTACCACCTCTTTTTGGATAAGTCTCTCTCCATTTCTGCTTGCGCGCAGGCTTGTCCCCCTGCCCTTTGCCCACCGCGGGCTTAGGGGTAGGCGGGTTCTTCATCATCGGGAGAAGCTCCTTGTGCAAGGTTTCGCGCTCGGCCTGGGCGGCCTTGTATTTGCTGATAATGTCCGGGGTCGTTCCAAACAGGCCCTGGTTCCCTGCGCAGGAGTGGGCCATCCACTCCTTGCAGAATTCCTCTTTTACCCCGGCTGTCTCTAGCCAGAGACGTCTGCGCGAAAGGGTGGAGGCAGCTGCGCTAGAACCGCACTCTAGAGCGATGGAATACAGCAGCGATCCCAGGGAGTCAGCTATGCGTTCCATTTCCAAGATGTACTCACAACCTGCTTCGCTGGCCACTACGTCACCGAACTCGGCCCCGTCGATACCTGCTGTAGCGATGGCGGCTTTGCTTTGCTCGACGTTTGATAGGCTGCAGAGCTTGCGCATGTACGCCGTTATCCTCCCAGCCGTTGAGACGAGTCCAGCTGCGCGTGTACTGGCGTGCCATGCATCACACGCGTAACGATCCACCTGTTGGCCCCACTGCGAAGGGTGTTTGGGAGTATCGCGAGACCCCACCTTGGTGTTAGGGTTGAACGATAAAACGTCACTCTCTGGTTGCGGAATTTTCCAGTCTTTGTAGTTCAGGTTCCTAACCTTGACTGCTAAGACGTCAACCCCCTTCTGACTGAACTTTGAGGACGATTTAAGTAGCGGATCCGCCTCCGCCCGCTTAAACGCTCGTTCGATGTGAGGATAAGGTGGTAGAGTGGAGTCCCTGACCCTCTCTGCCATTCGTGGTAAATCGGCTGCCACCGGATCTTGAGGATTGCCCGGCTCGGTAACGATGTCGGCAGACTTGACCGCTCGCGCGAACAGATCGCGGAAACTGGCGAGGAATGTTTCGGACCCACGTTGCATGGCGTCGCCATCTTTGTTTGGCTGAGACGAACTTGGCTGGTCGTCTGCCACGCCCTGATCGTCTACTTCCTCGGGCAGTGAATCCTCGGGTTCCGCACCCGCCGAATAACATGCCACGGATTCACCAGGGAGAGATAGGATCTCATTGGTCCAGTCCTCTCTAACTACCCCGGATGGTGGGATAGCCTCTGGCTCCGGAGGGATGCTAATGCTAGCCGCCGTCCCGTGACTGTAGCTAGGAAGCATCGGAGGGATGTTGCTAGCCTCCGCCCCATGGCTACAGCTAGGTAGCACCATGCTAGCTGCCTCGTTAGCAGGTGCGAAGGGATCTGCAAGTCCCCATCTTTGACGGTACAGGGCAGCCCACCTTTGGCGCTCCGATCTTCTGATGGTTTTACAGAAATTGCAGTCGATCTCATTACGGTCTACATACCTCAAGTAGCCCGTGTAGTGAACATGCGGGATATGGGAGACACAGTCCGGATGGGGGTCCCATTGGAGCGTCGCCGGTTTAACACACCCGCACCAAGCGTAGAATCCGGCCACATCGACCGGATTAACGCACATCTTGGCGAGAAAAGGTAAGCTAACTATAAATTAGTACCTAATATACCAGTATATCACTAGATTACTTGCGTATTTGCAGTTTTACTCTTAATCCCAGCGAGAGAGAAACAGCCATCGACCGATCTCATTTAGTTGGAGATGGAAAGAGGAATAGCGCTTCCGGTGGGCGTGCCAATACGGGGTCGGTGGGAGGACATATGACCACAGGGGGTCATATTGTCCGGGATTGGCACGGGGAATGCACCTCCATCGTTTTTCTTTTTTCCAGCGAGCTATTGTGGATGATGTCACAATGCAATAACCCTCTCAGCAATAACCCTCTCAGCCATTTTGGAGTACGTGAAATGTAACACCACACTGTAGCTAATGTTTACCTAAGTATTTGAACTAAAACCCGTGGGCGGTCATTTTGACCGCCCATGCTCGTTCTAGTAGTTTTTAAGTTCCGGTCGTTGTTCGGGGCTGTCTAAATGGTTATTTTCAGTTCTTCCTTTTTTTTCTACATTTCACATTTTATTGACCTTGCTACATTTGTTAGATTAGCAACACGTGTTTTCCATTTGGTTTTTAAGGGAATATTTTCACGTTTTCAATTTTACTATTCAAGTTCGACCGTGTCTCTCTGCAGTTTAAATTGTTTAAAAATAGTATTATAGTTGTTAAAATGTTAATTTTGGTGTCAGTCGTTTCCTAACAGACATACTAACATATGCAATGCATTAATATCTCAGTTGGGTATTTATCTTGAATAGAGAGTATAGAATATAGTTTAAAAACCGGTCGTCAATTTCATCTTGAACATAATTATAGAATATAGAGTTTAGAAGCCGGCCGTCAATTCGACCGCCCACGGTCGTTTTAGGTAGGAGTGAGATCCCAGTCGTTCTAGTGTCAAGGGTGTGAGAAAAACAACACTTTGAATCTTGAAATGGAGAGGAAATTCAATTGATATGCCATGTTCGCCTGCAGTTTAGTGACGATGACTTATCCCATATCCTGTGCTGATAGAAACCAGTAACAGGTTTTGTGTCTGTTAACCAGCATTTAGGTGTTGCTGTATGTTAGCGTCTTTCCCAATAAGACAACGGCACACTCTATAGTGTCCTATCTCTGTGATTTGCATTTTCAATATTTTTTGATTTACTTTCTCTCCTTCTTTCAATTTAATTTTCATATATTTTCAAATTCTCAAAAGGAAAATCAAAATGTGGGCGGCACGGTGGCCCAGTGGTTAGCACTGTTGCCTCAGAGCAAGAAGGTGCTGGGTTCGAACCCCAGGGTGTGTTTACATGTTCTCCTCGTGTCTGCGTGGGTTTCATCCGGGTGCTCCGGTTTCCTCCCTCCATCAAAAACACATGTATGTTAGGGTTAATAGTCCTGTCTGTGGGGCGTCCAGGTAGCGTAGTGGTCTGTTCCGTTGCATACGAACACGGGGATTACCGGGTCGAAACTCCGTGTTACCTCCGGCTTGGTCGGGCGTCTCTACAGACGAGTGGGAAGCCGGATGTGGGTATGTATCCTGGTCGCTGCGCTAGCGCCTCCTCTAGTCTGTCGGGGTGGCTGTTCGGGGGGGAGGGGGGATAGCGTGGACCTCCCACGCGCTACGCCTCCTGGCGAAAATCCTCACTGTCAGGTGAAAAGAAGCGGCGGGCGACTCCACATGTATCGGAGGAGGCATGTAGTAGTCTGCAGCCGTCCCCGGATCGGCAGAGGGGGTGGAGCAACGACTGGGACAGCTCGGAAGTGTGGGGTAATTGGCCAAGTACAACTGGAGAGAAAAAAAAGGGAGGGGGGGCAATGGAAAGAAGAATTGGAGTTGGTCCCCGGGCGCTGCCCACTCCTCCTATACAATAGGGTGGGTTAAATGCAGAAGACAAATTTTCTCATTGTAACCTGTACAATGAGAAAATAAAGTGGCTTTCAAGATTTTTTTTTTCCATCAGACAAACTACTACTACTACTACTAATTTCGGCTGCTCCCGTTAGGGGTCGCCACAGCGGATCATCCGTTTCCATCTCTTCCTGTCCTCTGCATCTTCCTCTGTCACAGCAGCCACCTGCATGTCCTCCCTCACCACATCCATAAACCTCCTCTTTGGCCTTCCTCTTTTCCTCTTCCTTGGCAGCTCCTTATTCAGCATCCTTCTCTCAATATAGCCAGCATCTCTTCTCCACACATGTCCAGACCATCTCAATCTTGCCTCTCTTGCTTTGTCTCCAAACCGTCCAACCTGAGCTGTCCCTCTAATATACTCGTTCCTAATCCTGTCCTTCTTAGTCACTCCCAATTAAAATCTTAGCATCTTCAACTCTGCCACCTCCAGCTCCACCTCCTGTCTTTTCGTCAGTGCCACTGTCTCCAAACCATATAACATAGCTGGTCTCACTACCATCTTGTAAACCTTCCCTTTAACTCTTGCTGGTACCCTTCTGTCACAAATCACTCCTGACACTCTTCTCCACCCACTCCACCCTGCCTGCACTCTCTTCTTCACCTCTCTCCTGCACTCCCCGTTACTTTGGACAGTTGACCCCAAGTATTTAAACTCATACACCTTCGTCACCTCTACTCCTTGCATCCTGACCATTCCACTGTCCTCCCTCTCATTCATGCATAGGTATTCCGTCTTGCTCCTACTGACTTTCATTCCTCTTCTCTCCAGTGCATATACCTCCACCTCTCCAGGCTCTCCTCAACCTGCACCCTACTCTCGCTACAGATCACAATGTCATCTGCGAACATCATCGTCCATCAGACATATTCCATCAGACAAACAAGAGAAAAATTCATAGGCTGCAGTTTGGTAAAATTAATGAATCGTTTTTGACCACTGAAATTTTATGCTATAAGATCTCTTAATCATGTATAAATATGCATTATGTCAAATCAATTTGCATATACTGTCATTTGAAAATATAGCCTACCCCCATTTCCTCTCTGGAATAACTCAGTTACTGAAATCCTATAGCTGCACATATCATGTTCCCATATGATGTGCAAAGGAAATCTGAGATGAATGCACCATCAGTGGACCTCCATTACAAATTACTATGTATATGCACTCACTGGCCACTTTATTAGGTACACCTTGCTAGTACCGGGTTGGACCCCCTTTTGCCTTCAGAACTGCCTTAATCCTTCGTGGCATAGATTCAACAAGGTACTGGAAACATTGCTCAAAGAGTTTGGTTCATATTGACATGACAGCATCACGCAGTTGCTGCAGATTTGTCGGCTGCACATCCATGATGCGAATCTCCTGGTCCACCACATCCCAGAGGTGCTCTATTGTTTTGAGATCTGGTGACTGTGGAGGCCATTTGAGTACAGTGAACTCATTGTCATGTTCAAGAAACCAGTCTGAGATGATTCGAGCTTTATGACATGGCGCGTTATCCTGCTGGAAGTAGCCATCAGAAGATGGGAACACTGTGGTCATAAAGGGATGGATATGGTCAGCAACAATACTCAGGTAGGCTGTGGCATTGACACGATGCTCAATTGGTACTAAGGGGCCCAAAGTGTGCCAAGAAAATATCCCCCACACCATTACACCACCACCACCAGCCTGAACCGTTGATACAAGGCAGGATGGATCCATGCTTTCATGTTGTTGACGCCAAATTCTGACCCTACCATCCGAATGTCGCAGCAGAAATCGAGACTCATCAGACCAGTCAACGTTTTTCCAATCTTCTATTGTCCAATTTTGGTGAGCCTGTGCAAATTGTAGCCTCAGTTTGCTGTTCTTAGCTGACAGGAGTGGCACCCGGTGTGGTCTTCTGCTGCTGTAGCCCATCTGCCTCAAGGTTCGACGTGTTGTGCGTTCAGAGATGCTCTTCTGCATACCTCGGTTGTAATGAGTGGTTATTTGAGTTACTGTTGCCTTTCTATCAGCTCGAACCAGTCTGGCCATTCTCCTCTGACCTCTGGCATCAACAAGGCATTTTCGCCCACAGAACTGCTGCTCACTGGATATTTTCTCTTTTTCGGACCATTCTCTGTAAACCCTAGAGATGGTTGTGCGTGAAAATCCCAGTAGATCAGCAGTTTCTGAAATACTCAGACCAGCCCGTCTGGCACCAACAACCATGCCACATTCAAAGTCACTTAAATCACCTTTCTTCCCCATTCTGATGCTCGGTTTGAACTGCAGCAGATCGTCTTGACCATGTCTACATGCCTAAATGCATTGAGTTGCTGCCATGTGATTGACTGATTAGAAATTTGCGTTAACGAGCAGTTGGACAGGTGTGCCTAATAAAGTGGCCGGTGAGTGTAATTACAAGGAAATAACCACGTGGTTGCATTAAGCTGCACTTTAATTTACGATGCTGAGATGAAAATGTCTGTCACTACAGAACATGCGAGAACACTTAATATGCATCTATACAGCGATATGTCACAAGGGGAATAAATGTGTTCATTTAGGTGTGTGTGTGTGTGTGTGCGCGCGCGTGTGTGTGTGTGTGCACGTGAACGCACAAGCACGGTACATATACATGTATGTATTTCAGTGTGTGCACTCGTATAAGTGATGTGAAAGGGTTGTGCATCATCAAAGCTAGTGATCATGAAACCCAATTTATTTTTTTAATGAGATATTTGTAGAAGGCAACCACTTTTGCAAACGAAAAACCAATATTACACTGATGAAATGAAATTAGGTAATTGTCCAAATGCCATGCAGTCTGCTACAACCGCATATATCTCATTATTGAGATAGCTGACTTGAGCGTGATAGCAGCGTGTGGTGGTGTCAAGGCACATACCAGCCCCATCTTCCCCCCATACCGACAGTTAGGGCTGCCTGTGAGGTCTGATAAGAGACCACCGTTTCATGATATTTTAATTACAAAGCTATTCTTTGCCTTTGTGCTGGAACAAGGATGGAAATTAATGTTAGGGCACTAACACTGCCCTGTCCTATCTTTGTAGCCCCTCTATGCTATGCACACAACAATGAGCACAATGAACAGCACATGCACTATGTCAAGTGATCAAAACAGATGGCAGACAAATAGAAGAAGAAGTCGTTAAATCAGTACTCATTTAGGTTTTCTTTTTGGCAAATATGTAATCATGCTAGAGGCACTACTATAATAAAAATAATAATAAATCTTTATTTATACAGCACTTTTCAAAACAAATGTTACAACGTGCTGCACAAGGCAATAAAATCAGAAAGTGAAACAAAGTGATAAAATTTTAAAAAAAAAACAATATAATAAAAACTCAGTTAAAATGGATGAAAACAAATAAAATAGATGGAAACAAATATGTGGACATGTGAATGCATATACACAAAAACATGTATGGTAAATGTACATGTTGAAGCACACACACACACACACACACACACACACACACACACGCGTGCACTCGACACTGGTACATTACAAGAATGCCTTCCAAAAAAGTATTTTTTTCACTGTTTTTTAAATGCTAACACAGGTGCCGACAGTCTAGGGTTTTGGGGCCCTGAAAGCAAAAGCCCGATCCCCTCTGGTCACGAAATTGCACCTGGGAACAATGAGGAATAACTGATTAGATGCTCTAAGATCATGTTCAGGCTCAGAGAATGTTAAGAGGTCTATTGTATATTCTCGGGCCAGTCCAAGTTGGGCTTTAGGAGTAAGCAGCAAGATTTTACAACCAACTCCAAAATGTAAAGGGAGCCAGTGCAGTGATGCTAATGCAGGTGTAATGTGGTCCCTTTTCTTAATACATATTAAAAGCCTAGTAGCTGAATTCTGAACCAGTTGTAGGCGTGGCAATTGCTTCTGACTAAGGCAGGAGCACAGATAGTTGCAATAGTCGAGTCTGGAAAAGATAAAAGGATGTATGACCTCCTCCAAATCACTGAAAGACAGAAATGTCAGAAAAGACGGATGGCTGCACGAATTCACGTTTGCGGCAGCCTCACACAGTACCATTCATGAGGTGTCTTTGTCTAGGTCTGCACCCAAGTTTTTATTCATTTGATGGTTGGGAGAGTTTGTGCTGAATTGGCTGGGAGAGCTTGGTCTGCTGCTTCCTGTGGGCCCAGGGACTACGGCCCTGCTCGGAGCTGCGCCCGAGGAGGTAACACTGAGGGCAGTCTGACAGGATGTGGAAGTGGGGCACGCTATGCTAACTGCTAGCCTGTGCAGTCCCGATAACACCAAGGGCGGTCTGGTGGTGGCCTCACCTGGCGTTGACTGTGGTGTTTTTGGTGTCGTCGTGTGGCGTGTGGGGAGGTGTGTCAAGGGTGTCTGGCTGGGAGTGTTAGTGTTGGATCAGCTGAGGGAGCTTGGTCTGCTGGATCCGGTGGGCCCAAGGATCATGGCCCCTGCCTGGAGCTGCACCTGAAGAGAAAACACTGAGGGCAGTCTGACAGGATGCGGAAGCGGGGCAGGCTACGTTAACTGCTAGCCCATGCAGACGGCAGTTCCGACAGTCATCCTGGCTGGTGTTCGTTCCCTGGAGAGTGATTTATTTTGTTTAGTTTGGGTATAAGTGTTAGTTTGGATGTGTGTTCTTGTAGTTCTTGTAGTTTTTGGATATGTGTTTTTGTTTTTGTGTTGCACTTCTGTGGGCTGGGGGAGACAGTATTTTGTTTAATTTCATGTACAGAAGTACATGAAATAAAATGACAACTAAAGTGTTCCTGATTCCTGATTTCTAAAATGATTCAATTTTGTAGATGGTTCTTAATTGTAAAAAACATGTTTGTATAACTTTCTTGACTTGTTCCTCAAGGTGAGGTTAGAGTCAAATATAACACCTAAATTTCTAGCAGAATGTGTTGCATAGGAAGTTAAGGGGCCCATCTGGTGCTTGAGCTGCTCAGTTGTGCAGTGTGGACCAATTAGCAGTACCTCTTTTTATTATTGTTAAGCTGCAGGTAATTTTGATATATACACTCTGATTTCAGTTAAACAATTTTGCTTGTGCATTAGGTTATTGGGGTCATTTGGGGTGATGGGTATACTATTTATCTGGTTATCATCTGCATAACAGTGGTAGGACATGTTATGTCTTTGCATGATGTGCCCTAATGGGAGCATATATAGTGAGAAAAGGACTGGACCCAGAATAGAATCTTGTGGTACACCACAAGTAATATGAGCAGAGGAAGATGAGAAACTACCAATCACTGAGAATGTTCTATTAGAAAGATAAGATTCAAACCAGTAAAAAAAAGCTAATTCTGTGATTCATCCTATACCCATTTTTCATGATATGATCTGTATTCTCAACCCTCAAAACTTTTCCCCCTTTGTTCATGCTTCATGTTCCCCCTCCTCACTCCATCTGACTGGATGCTCCTGTAAATTCTTGCTTTTTACTGGAAGACACAACAGTTCAAACGGTCTCTCTCTATTTTTGGAACATGCTTCACAGTCATTCTTGACATCAAGGGGCTCTATTTTCCTGTTGGCACAAAATCAACGGAGACATAGATATAGGCTGATTGTCAGTTTCCACGATCACAAGGTGAATATTTCCCACCTGCGCCCATTTGGTAAATACGTGGCTCGAAAGGAGATGGGTGCTGTGGTGCAGCTGTGGGGTTGTAACGAAGGGCACTTTGTTACTAATGACTGATGGCTTTTGGTCTTGTAAATACTGCACAATTGGGTTTTTGTATTAATTGCACTTTTAACAAACAACTTAACGATCCACTTTAATAATGGCACTTTGCACTTTGGTAGCGATATTTGTACTTTATTAGCAAGATTTGCCAAGATTTGCTGTGAGAACCTGTTGACGCCTACTTTAACTTAGTTTTTTGGCACTTACTTGCATTGTCACCCCCTGACTAGATCCTTGCTTGTGTTGTATTAACTCAGATGTGCGTCGCTTTGGATAAAAGAGTTTGCTAAATGAAATTGTAAATGTTAGCCTATGTATTTCATCCCACTGAAATAAATCAACAAACCAACAGCAACAAGTAACTGGATCCAACATTCTTAAGTTAATCAGGAAGACATTTTGATATGTGGCCTTTGAATTTAATGTGAATTAAACACAGTTTGTACTCATAATGACACATGGAAAATTCAATCCAACTTGACAAAATGAAAGTCTGTGTGGTCCAGGTTGATGTACCTACAAGTACAAACAGTTTACTAGAACCTGACATCTGGTCGGGAATCTCACAGAATTCCCATCACAAATCTCGAAATAGTGAGCTTGTATCAAAACAATCTGAACCAAGATAATGTTTTTATTGCATTGCATTGCAGTGCTTTTTTATTTTTTTAAAGGTAGCATTGTGGAGCCGATAAAACTGAATTCTCAAACAGCAAATTATTCTCTGGTTCCTTTGCTTGTCTTATTAATGATACGTTTTGATTTGATAAGCAAAGTGGGGTGACTTGGCTTTATTTAGTTATGATTTTAAATTCAATAGGCCCGAGCTGGGGAACTGTCAAACAACATGTTTTTACTTTTTACCTCAGGCAGTTACTCCTTTCCCATGCAGCTTAGCTTTCTTTATTTGTTTATTGACTCAGTAAATAGGTGGAAGAATCAAGAAATTGAAAAGAGCGGATTTTTCTGTTACTCCTCCATTATAATGTTTAGATTTTTGGTATGTATACGAAATCGTACAGGCAAGCTGTATCACCTTAATTCTTTATCTTGTCAGTACCATTCTCCAGCCTGTATGCTGCCTTGCTCAACTCTACCTTTATCAGGAACCAAGCGGAAGACAATTCTTGACATATCTTCATGAGAGCATCTTTTGATTTCCCTGCATTAACCAAAGAAGACAGCAGTTCTAGCACAGCTGTCATTCGAGGAGTGGAAAAAAAGTCGCATGAAAAATAACATATGAGTGAAGTATAGATCAGATGAGGTCACGTTGAAGTACTATCCTATTACGAGAAGACCAGGTCTGTATCATTGCTTTAAAAGAGAGATCCAGATAACACCTTTCATGGATAACAGTCAGCGTGTTCATCTTTCGTAACTCATGTCCTTACATTGTCTTGCACCGGATGCTGTTGTTTTTCCCTCCACTCACATTCATTCATTCATTCATTATTTTTTATCTCCCTTTTTATTTTTGTTTTGGCGTGGACTATACTGGGATTATTGCATTATGAATGGAATGACTGAAAGCTGCAAGGTAAGCATCTGACGTCGAGAGAAATCTGACCAAACTGCCACAGTTTCAACATCTGTGTGGCAGAGATGAGTCTAGCAGAGGAAATGGACATATCTGTTTCTATTTAGCTCTGGGAGAACACAGCTTACTAATAATGTTGGTGTGCATGAATGAGATGAATGGCAGATGCAGTGGATAAAATACAAGTAAGCCCTCTTTAAATTAAGCTGTGGTTTTTGTTTTTCTGATGATATTTGTGTGGAAACATTCTGGGGAATTTCAAAGTCACATCTTGCCTTAAGGTTTCCAGGTGTGTAGTTAAGAATAAAATTAAATCTAGGGCATACGGGTGGTGTAGCGGTCTATTCTGTTGCCTACCAACGTGGAGCTCGCCGGATCGAATCCCCGTGTTACCTCCGGCTTGGTTGGGTGGAGGGGAACTGAGGGTAATAGCGTGATCCTCCTACGTGCTATGTCTCCCTGGCGAAACTCCTCACAGTCAGGGGAAAAGAAGCGGCTGGCGACTCCATGTGTATCGGAGGAGGCATGTGGTAGTCTGCAGCCCTCCCCAGATCGGCAGAGGGGGTGGAGCAGCGACCGGGACGGCTCAGAGAGCGGGGTGATTGGCCAAGTACAATTGGAAAGAAAAAAAAAAGGGGGGGGGTAAGATTAAATCTACAATTTCAAGAGATTAAAAAAAACAGTTTATGTGTAGTGTGTGTTTCTGTATTTGCTGTGTATGTATGCGCTCATGCACACATAGTATGTGAGTGTGGGTTTGTTTCTATCTGAATGCAAGAATGAATGTGTGCACGTTTGTACTTCAGTCACACAATGAGCACTCCATTCCACTTCTGACACGATTTAAGAACAACTCTTGTTGCAGAGCCAATGTTGTTGAATTATCTCCATCACAGAAGGCACATATCATTCATCAGGCAAAATAAGAGGGGCGATTCTGTCCTAATGAGCTTGCTGTAGTTTTGCCTTGGTATCACATTGAGCCACATGGTTCTGTGATGCTGTAATGAGAAGGCGTGAGGAGAACCCAAATGGTAATGTGAGGGCCACTAAATCTCTTGCCTGGAACTGGGGATAAGAGACAAAGATTAACAATATCCAGCCTGTTGAAAGACTCATTATGAGGCACTCTGTGCAGTTATCTAACTTCTATAAGTGGCCTCTCGCTGAAGCAGTCTTACACACATTCAATTGTGTGTGTGTGTGTGTGTGTGTGTGTGTGTGTGTGTGTGTGTGTGTGTGTGTGTGTGTGTGTGTGTGTGTGTGTGTGTGTGTGTGTGTGTGTGTGTGTGTGTGCGGTGTATTGCCTGATCGGGACTAGTGTTCAGCTTGGCCATTATACTTACTACTTTCTCTTCTCTCGTTTTTCCTCCACTGAACTCTCAAGAGCATTTTGATTTTTCTAGCTAAGCCTCTTTATAGGTTTCACGAGCCAGACTTTCCACTCTGCCCGGCTTCATGTGGTAACTCAACTCCATTTTGTCCATTATTAAAGACAGTATATTGCTTTTTAATATAAACCGCAGTTTCATCAGGTTTTTTTCTTTTCTTTTCTTTTGCTCTGTGAAGACTTCTGATTTTGTGTGATTGGGTGTTTTGGGGTTCTTATCACTAAATTTTCTTTTTCCCTGGGAAACCTGAAGAACAGAAGCATATGAACATCTTGCTAAAGGAGTGCTCAGAGACCTCACCTTAAAAAATTTTTTTTAAAAAAATCATCTACTGGGAGCGCAAAAGAATGACATTATTATCCTCATTTTCATAAAATTAACTCAATACACCGAGGAGCGGGTACCATTTCCTATTGCCAATGAATCCACATCATTAATCTTCTACAGCTAATTGGAGACATCATCAACACCTGTACCAAATGAGCACACTTAACTCTCTACCAACAATATCAATCAAGAAAAGAAATGAGGAGCAACACGAACCTTAAAACAGTGTGCTGAGGAACGCTGGGAGACGTAGGCAGCCAAGTACTGGATCCACTGCTGCTGACATCAGGGTTGTAATTTTTGATCGCTGAAGCGATTTTACTCTACCTCTTGATGTCTGCATAGCCCAGAACGACAGTACAGCAGATGGTGAGTCCTGAGCATTTATTTTTAAAGCTATTCTCTGCTGGTGGGGACTAAAGTGTAGCTTCAGACCATCTTCTGAGCTTCAGGGAGTGAGAGGAAGAAGCAGGACTGGGCGGCTGTGGGTGGGTGGTGGGTGAGTATATACACTCTGTGTATGTGTGTGTTTATAACATGTACACACAAATACACACACATACATATATATATATATATGGAAATTTTCCTGAGTTTTGAAACAGACACGACTTACAGTACACATTTTTCCAAGTGGAAAAAAAGCAATTACTCTTGCACAAACCAACACAGTATGCCTATGTTTCACAGTATGAAACTATGAATACATTAGCATTATTTTTGTATCTACGCTATCTTCCCTGCTTCTACCATGAATAATGCAAATCTGTCACCTGTGCTCTGTCTGAGCAAGTAACTCCTATCACAGGAATCTCTGACACGAGGACTTCTCTGGTCCTCGGGTCCTAGCAAAAGCCCCAGAATCACACTTTGATCAAGTTTATTTAAGAGCATGGCAACTGCTTGGCAGTTTGGATGACAGTCTACTTTGCAATGTTGGGATGTCAAGTAAAAGTCAGATTTATTCATTTATGGCAGCATTTTTGTTTGTTTTGTTTTTTTTGTTATTCTTTTTGCCTTTTTATACTGCAATTAATCTGTTAATGAATTGAACTGCTGCCCAATGACTGCTGGGATAGGCTCCAGCACCCCCACAACCCTGAGAGCAGGATAAGCAGTTTGGATAATGGATGGATGGATGGATGGATGGATGGATAGAAATACAATTGAGTCCTGTATATGTATCAATTTTGTCCATTCATTCATTTTTAAAACTGCTTTTTTTCTGGGTCACATTCGAGGTGGCAATAGCACAAGCAGAGCCTTATCCATTTCAAATTTGGACACAAACTGCTCCACTGTCTTGGGATCTGATGAAGCCAAAAAGACATCATCTGCTAACACCAGAGACATTATCCTGAGGCCATCAAGTTAGAAACTCTTCAGACCAAAGCCTTTCACTCACGTTGAATGAGCTTGATTGAACAGTGAGATTACAACATCCACAACAACATCCACTACTTCCACATTGGATTTAAGGCTCATAGCAGTAGTGCTGGTATAAAATACTCTTGCAATGCCTCCAAGAAAGATATTTGAAGGAACATGGCCGTAAACCCTTTCCAAATCTACCACACTCACCACTCACATACTAGGTGAGACTGGCAAACTCTGATCACCCCTAAGAGTATCTTCCAGAGGGTAAAAACTTGGTCTGCTGACCCAGGACAGAAATCATTTTGCTTCTCATGTATTAGAGTTCTGCCAACTGTCCGGAACATCCTTTCAAGCACCTTGGCAAAAAATACTCCCTAAACATCTCATAAGTGTCATTCCTCAGCAGCTGGAGTAGACCCTCCACTCCCCTTTAAAAAATAAATAAACAAATAAATAGGTACCACTTGTCCTGTCTGCAGCTTGAACAGTACCAGTACTGAAATTCGTGTAACACAGAAAATACAGCTGTGACACCTAAAGAACACACAAAGCTTCAGCATCTCCAACTGGATCTCATCCATCCCCTGGTGCTTTGCCACTGCTGAGCTTCAACACATAATGCTAAATATCTTTATTTCCATCATAAATGGCCTTTATGAGGCCTACATGCCAAACCATTACAGAGTATGTCTCAAATTAAAAAAGAAAAAATCCTCACAGCTGTATACCAAATTAGACAAGCCCAATAACGACTGTTGCAAGCAACCATTTCAACAGCTGAATGATCACAGAGCTCCAGGTGAGCTGATGTGGAGGTATAGGGAGTAGCACACTGAGACAATATTGATTGCAATGTGTAGGCTATTAGAAATTATGGTTGTTTTGTTGTTCTGTTGTTTTCAGAAACAGAAACTAAAGGAATGAAAAGAGAATATTTATTCCATGTTCATTTCAAAATCCACAAACGAAAAGGCATTTTTCGTTTTCCTAGTCAGAAACAGCAGATGCAACATTTATGAAGGAAATTATTTTCATTCTCGCCTTTGTAAAACAGAGAAGTGCTTATTGTAATTGTTCCACACAGGAGCCATGACCAGTAAAATTATCTTTGGACGTATTTTCTACCAGCGATGCAGTGCACTACTAATATTATCTAACCAAAACGGAAGGAATCGCTGTCTGTCTCTGTCGGTCAGTCGGTCGGTCTGTCCTTCCAGTGGCGACCGGACGAACAGCGCCACACTGCCATTGCAACCCACATTGTGGTCTGAGGGGGGAATTACATCCGAACGGGCACTGCACTAGTTACTGAACTAAACAGCGTTTCTCCTCCAGGGCCGGCGTGAGGCAATCAAGCGCTCTGGGCAAAACAACGAAAGTGCGCCCCCCCCTCCATGTGGACTTCACAAAACACATGTGATAAAACGCCTCATATTACTCCCAGCTATTTAAAACCAGTACACTGTTAACACCAACATTAAATGTAGGTTATAACAATGTTACCGACCACACACAACAATGGCAAATAAGCAGGTTACAGACTCTAGAATGAACAAGGCGCATGCGCTGTACGGCTCATAGGCGCACGCTGCGCACTGGTTGAAAGTCAGTGGCACGCGCTGTGATGCATATCACTCTGAAAACGCATTTTTCGTCATGGAAATACAACGTTTAAGTATCCCTGTGGTTCTAAAGACCTGCCTTAAATTAACACCGTAGTTATTTGCGAAATGAAATAAACAAACACCTTTTTTTCCATTTCAAAATAAAACCGTTATAATGACTGTAACGCGTCTTTTCAGAGCGTCGCTGGTTAATTGTTAAACAACTCCCATATTTTCATATCATCTCATTTGGCTCTTGTAGCTTTTCAACAACATATAATATTCATTTCGACACTGAAATGATGTAGCATAACATAGTGACACACACTTGGGCCTATCCCATGCATTATCTAATAATAGGTTGACTCACCCCCTTGTAAGTGGACCTTTCTTGATTTGGCTGCAGCAAACTCTTCAATTATCTTGGAATAATCCAATTTGCGAGATAGTTGGTGCTCAACTGCAATTTCGCCCAGTCCATTCAGACGGTCTTGAGACATAGTCGACCGCAAGTAACTTTTCATGAGTTTGAGTTGAGAAAAGCTTCTCTCACCAGAGGCCACTGTTACCGGTAGAGTCAACAATATGCGCAGCTCTGAGATTTGATTAGCTATCTTCTAAACACACCGACACAGTATGCTAGCAGTAGCACACACCAACGTTTGCGATGGAGAGAGCGCAATATATACGTATTTTTTCAGCGGTGGCGCGGCGCCCTTTGGCGCCCCTAGTGGCTTGGCGCCCTGAGCAATTGCCCAGTTTGCCGAGCGCAAGCGACGGCCCTGCTCTCCTCGCTGCCCTCCACGCCTCCGTGGTGCTGAAAGAAGTACAGAAAGTATGGCATATATTTTAAATATCTTAAATATTTTAAGAGTCTCTGGCAATTATTTAATTCCACTCTAACATTAAATGAGGAGTGAGACAAAATCTCTTGCAGTATTGTCACACTTTAATATGTTCATGAACCTGACGCACAAGCCTAGCTTGATTGCTTGCCCTGATCTCAGAGCACACTCTCTTCATATCATGCGGCACGAATCCTGTCCATTGTTTCGATCATAATGGTGTGTACCCAGATTTTCTCCCTCATCCTGTTTTGGAAGAAGTAGCTCGTCTTTATTGCTGGACAGTCCTCCAGATGGATAACAGAACTTACTCAGAGTTCATAGGTCAGGTCTCCTCTCGCTGCTATCCTCTGGCTTGTAATTCTCCAGGATCGTTCCTTCAGACCTTGCGACACTCACGTGGGCTTATCACACATTCCTCTGTCAGGCCCTTACCAGTTAACAATAGGTCTTTATTTGTTCACATGGAGACGATACTTTATAAGACTACCTTTGTTCTGTTACATATGAACTTTAAGCATCTATCTAAGCAATGCAAAATAAAGTTAAACATGGCATAGGTCATACATGGTCAAAAATTAAAAGTAAGCAAACATTCATACATGAATTGCCCTCCCTCTAGTAATTTTCTTAATCATTTGGTGTGGTGACCCCCCCACGGCAAATTGGCTTGTGCCCCGGGCACTCGCCCGATGCCATATATTGGTAATCTGGCCCAGTCGCTCCCACTCAGGTTGCTTCAACAAAGACATCTCGAACAACCTCAACTTTGAATTAAAGTGACATAATTGACTGAATGTCATAAACGTTCATAAACATTCCTTCATTTTCGTGACAGGTGTCATGTCATGGTTATGACAGACAACGTCATGTCGGTCTTATGCACACTCCTTCAAATAAAGTGACCCTTCTTTGATATAGCCTTACCCTTGTTGTTCTGGGCTGCACCTGCTATTGTCCTCGCTGTGCTTCGATTTTCTCGACAACCATTCCTCCACGCACAACAGCCACCAAGACCGCTGGATCCCAGGGTCCTCTTAAGAAGCTGACGCTTAAAATGTATCCCTATGCGTCCGAGTGGCGTAGCGGTCTATTCAGTTGCCTACCAACACGGGGATCGCCGGTTCCAATCCCCGTGTTACCTCCGGCTTGGTCGGTCATGTCTGTGGGTAGGAAGCCGGATGTGGGTATGTGTTCTGGTCGCTGCACTAGCGCCTCCTCTGGTCCGTCGGGGCGCCTGGTCGTGACAGCGCCGTGTATAAAGAGAGTCTGGCCATCCTTTGATCTTTGCGACACGTGCTGTGGTTGGCTGAGAACCTGTCACGTGCTTGACGGGCGCCATGTTGCCTACCAACGTCTGACATCATGACGTTACAATGATTTTTCCTGCGTTTTCGGCCCATTTCTCACTGATTTGTAGCAGTTGAAATGGTATGTTGTGCGGCTTGGAGCTGTTCCGTTCGGCCGGGCCAAGGCCGTATGACGTATCGATTTCCACAGGACGCACAAAGGAGGGCAGTTTGGACCTTGAAGATTTGCGGGCTGGGCTGATCCCCCCCCCCCAGCTTATTCCTACTTGTGTTCGGTGAGTTCATTTCAGTGTCTACGATTTTTTGATAAACTAACTTCCCTAGAGCAATCCGAGAGTCTGTAAGGTATTGATGTGTGGAAATCAGTTGTATAGCACATCCAAGCCATGTATAACCGTTGCCAGAAATCAGGCAAATGAAAACAGTGTCAGACTGTCATATGGGATGCACTGAGTAACAGGCCTGGTCCTGAGCCGAGGCAGGGTGTGGGTAGTGTTGAGATAAACTAGACAAGAGCCCCGATACAGAACTGACACTGCACTGGCTAAACCTCAAAACAGGTAGGCCTAATATTTCTCAAGTGTCCCTGATATTATTGCTCATTATTATTCACTAGTAGCCTACTGAACGTTGCAAAATATGTAATACTGGTACTGATCACCAATTTAACCACCACACCAGTAGTGTAGTGGATAAAAACTAAAGTCTCTAGGGTAAATTATTTGGGTTGAAATCTATATGTATGCAGCAGAGGCCCCTGCTCAGTGCCTGCGACTGTGTTATGACAGCTGTTGGGTTTCTTCCTGATCTTGTCACCTTTATCATGGACTGAAAAAGTGAAACAAGTTATTACCATAGCCTCTGCTCCTGATCTGGTGTTAAACCACCTACTCTGACTACTGGTACACAGTGATAAGAAAAATTCTGGTTCTCTGAAACTGGGATTGAAATGATGGAAAATCCTTAATTTCTCGAACCCGGAGTACTGGTACTGAATGATGTAAAATACATAAAGTGCCTCTCAAAATTATTTATGCAGTGGTGTGTCCTTAAAAGGCCAAACCCCTTTCCCAAATAGTTTCAATATGTTGTCTAAAATTTTAATCTAATAAATTCTTGTTTCCTCAAAGTTGGGGTCAAAGTCTAGTAATAGAAATTAACAGAGTGGTCATTCATGGTACATTACACCCACAAAACAGGGTCAGCTGTGAGCCTCATTTTGCCATGTGACCAATAAGGTGACAGACACAATAGTCATGTTAAAATCTTATTTAACAGTAGTCAAAACTGAGGCGACTTTCGGCCAGTTATCTCATTAAGCTGGTCACATGACATAACAAGGCTCATAGCTTACCCTATTATATGGAGTGCTTCAATCGTCCTCCTGATTTCTATTACTGCACTTGATCTGTGACCCCCGACTTACAGGAACATGAATTTATTAGATTAAAGAATTTAGACAACATTTTGACACTCTTCAGAAAGGGTTTTTAGCTTTTCTGAGGCTGTCATTAGCATTTTTAAAACTTGCATACCACTGCATAAATACTGTAAAGATCACGGATGAGAAGGCTCGGTAGCCCTTGGCTAACGGGTCAGACCCTTTAGTCGACTGGTTAACGTTGTCGCTTGCGGTGTGGGAGATACGGGTTCACGTCCTGGCTGTGGCGATTCGCGGGGACGTGAACACGCTTCCGATGGCCTCATGGTCCGTCACGATCTCACCATCCCACTTCTGACACCAATGCAGCGAATTCAGGGGGACCGTCCGGAGCACTGCCACAGCCGGGACACGAACCCGCGTCTCCCACACCGCAAGTGACAACCTTAACCAGTCGACTAAAGGGTCCGACCCGTTAGCCAAGGGCTACCGAGCCTATTCATCCGTGATCGTTACATTACTTTTGAGAGGCACTGTAATTTTTGGTGCATACTGGCACCCCATCTCTGTTTTCCCTTATTTCTTTGAAAGTGCAGCTTGACAGATCATGAAGTGAGCGCGATTTTGAATAACGCGCGCACGGGGCTGCCTACCAGTTGGTAGACAATATGGAGCTCGTATAGCCAGTTGGCCTGACTCTCTCTATACACGGCGCTGGTTCGGGGGGGAGGGGAACTGAGGGGAATAGCGTGATCCTCCCACGCGCTACGTGCCCCTGGCGGAACTCCTCACTGTCAGGTGAAAAGAAGTGGCTGGCGATTCCACGTGTATCGGAGGAGGCATGTGGTAGTCTGCAGCCCTCCTGGGTCGGCAGAGGGGGTGAAGCAGAGACCGGGACGGCTTGGAAGAGTGAGGTAATTGGCCGGATACAATTGGGGAGAAAAGGGGGGGGGGCTAAAAAATGTATCCCTATTATTTGCACAGAAGCTGTTATTGCTGATGTATGTCGTCAGGTGAAACATATGACAATACATTGAATGCATGTTTTAAAGGTGACAATGATCTATGCGCGATTTCTGTAGCATTAAATGCCTGCAATGTTTTTTCATGCTAATCCTGATATGAAGAGCGATTACTGTGTACTAAACGTACTGACGTTTAGTACTGTATTGCTCTGTCAAATAAGTCTCAAAGTATACTGAGGGCCAGCGCAGTGCGCACCGCCTGATAGCACAGCAATTAAAGAGACAGTACACCCAAATGTCACATCAGGTGTTCCGTGCGTCTGGACGGTAAAATACAGAACCACTCGTTCCTAGTTAGACATCATGTACTGCTCACATGTTTTGTCAACAATTTATGTTTTGCCTACAACTGACCCTTCCGCAGATGAGCTGAGCGATAAGGAATCCCTTATCTCTCAGCACATGGGTAAGGTCGCAGCCGGCTGAAATCGTTTAGGGCGGCTTAGACAACACATACCCTTGTTTCTCTAAAAACGTTATACTCCTCCTGTTCGAGGTCTCTCTCTCTCTCTCTCTCTCTCTCTCTCTCTCTCTCTCTCTCTCTCTCTCTCTCTCTCTCTCTCTCTCTCTCTCTCTCTCTCTCTCTCTCTCTCTCTCTCTCTCTCTCTCTCTCTCTCTCTCTCTCTCTCTCTCTCTACCCTGTATGGGGTGAGCCCGTCCGCAAACGCTGAATTAAACTTACTAAGAAAGACAAGACCGACTCAGGATTTTATTTTATTACAAAGTTTGCCACCGCAGACGGTTTCATTCTCATGCATTCTTATGTTCTCCACATCCATCTGGCGACCCCACAAATTATCTCGCGGGCATCCGGGTATCGTAGCGGTCTATTCCGTTGCCTACCAACATGGGAATTGTCTGTTCGAATCCCTGTGTTACTTCCGGCTTGGTCGGGCGTCCCTGTGGATGTGTCCTGGTCGCTGCACTAGCGCCTCCTCTGGTCGGTCGGGGCCTGTTCAGGGGGGAGTGGTAACTGGGGGGAATAGGTTGATCCTCCTACGCGCTATGTGCCCCTGGCGGAACTCCTCAGTGTCAGGTGAAAAGAAGCGGCTGGCGACCCCACATGTATCGGAGGAGCCATGCGGCAGTCTGCAGCCCTCCCCAGATCGGCAGAGGGGGTGGAGCATCGACCGGGGCGGCTCTGAGAGCAGGGTGGTTGACCACGTACATTTGGGGTGAGAAAGGGGGGATTTTGTTTTTGTTTTTTGTTTAATAAAGCAATTGTGTCGCGACCCCTTTGCGGGTCCTGACCCCCAGGTTGAGAAAAATGCCCTACTGAACACAGGATTGAGAACGAAAACAGATAGTTTTAGGTTTAGTTTCCTACAAAGTATGATTGTTTTATATTTTATTACATTTCCCCTTTGTGAAATGTGGAATTTTTAACCTCAGTGTCGAATCTATTCTTCTTGGTTTCACACTGAGTTTCAGATAACTTCAAATTATATTTTACTATCAGTCAGCATGAGTGTTGTTGTTGGTTTTTTTTTCATTTCAGGAAGTAAACTTTAACCCAAGTTGCTGACGCACACCAACTGTTAGAGCGAAGGAAGCTCAAAAAGAGGGAATGGTATTTTATCATAAGGGCTCGGAGGAGCGAAAGCCTGTATTGATTGTGTTCGCCTCCTTATCTCTATATTATTTGCTCCTTCTGGCTATACTGTACAGGACTTCTGTTGTGTTATGCTCCCTTTAATGTATATCAAAACATCTGACAATCCAAAGATATTGCACTTGCAATTGTGTATTGGATGGGCACTAAATTGTTGCTGGCAGCTCACAACAATGCCGTCTGCAGTCTTTAAAGATCCAGTCCAGTGATTTTAATCCAGGCAGGAAAGTTTCATTGTAAAATATATTCTTCAATAAAACTTTCCTAATATTAGGAGTGTTATATTTTCTTCTTCAGAAGTATCACTTGATTGCTTTTGCTCACCCTCTCTGAGCACAGCCAACGCTCAGTGGGTTGAGGGGGCGTGGCCTCTGTTCACCTGACAGCTGCTTACAGATGCCAGTCACCTCCAATCAATCAATCAATCAAGTTGCTTTTTATATAGCGATTTTCCAGCTGCAACGGCCACTCAAAGCGCTTTACATTTCTGGTCAAATCTAAGTCTTGTGTTTTTGTTTTTTTACAAACGTAGAATTGTACTGGAATTGATGTCAAAGCCAGTCATTCTCACTGTGCTTAAGAGCTAGCTATCCTGTTAACTTGCATGATGTCGTCAGGCAACTACATTACAGACCTGTGGAGTCTCACGTTTTGCCTGTGAAGCTCATCAGTCTCACAACCACGAAATTCAAAATCACTCAATTGTCATGAATTCAAAATAATCATAAACAGAAGAAAAAAGTGTCATTTTAATTCAAATAGGGGCAGGGTGCCCTTCCCAGCTTCAGTCCTGACAGGACACTTATAGAATGCACATGAGAATAGTACCTAGAACCCAGATGAGTGCAGCTAGCAAACAAAAATGGATGATAAGCCACTAGCCTAGCAGCCGAAATATGCCACTAAATATTAAGCACAATGGAATGTTAATTTAATCATACTGAACAGTCTAAAGTAGGGACAATAATGGAGACTAAACCTATTGGTTAACAGTTTATGGTTCCTTTATTTTTTTGTTTCAATTGTTATACTGATTAAGTTCAGAGATTTCAACTAGGCTTCTCCCTCTCGTAGCCCCCCTTCCCATCCACCCCCTGTATGTCTGTGTTATGTTTATCTGTTGTCTTGTTTCAACCCGTTTATTGTAAAGCGACTTTGAGTGTTAGAAAAGCACTATATAAGATTGATTTATTATTATTATTATTATCAATTTGTAAGAAGAACGGAAAGCTGTATGTATAAATAAAATAGATCTATCATATACTATGATTTCCCTTATTTAACAGCTCAGTTTACTGCCATTATTTACTAGTATTCTAATGTGAAGAGCCCCCCCTCCAAAAAAAAGATAACGGGGGGCGGGGTGTTAGTGGGTGTCACAGGTTACATGAGTTTCTACAGCCTATCCATTTCCCATCTCCCTTTTTCTATTTTGTTAGGATGACAGGTATATAGAGCTATCCATTGGATGTGATAGGACAGACTGATGATAATTTATTGATTTTTCAATCAAATTAGGATATCAGAAGATGAAAATCACTATCAGAAACAGAGTAGATATTTGAAAGTTTTCAATTTGTTGACAACCTGGACAATCGTTTTTCAAGGGGATTTAGACATATATTTTCACAACAACAGCAGTTCTCACATTTTGAGTAACTTTCCATAAAAAAAAACATTATTTAAACAAGACTAGGTCCAAACCTAGTAAATGGCTGGACCGCATTGACTATTATGGTCAATGTTCAAAATTGTGGCCAGTTTGTTAGAGGGATAGTCAGTGGTAGCATCTATAATGTGAATTCCATCCATCAATCCATCCATCCATTATCCTGCTCTCAGGGTCGCGGGGATGCTGGAGCCTATCACAGCAGTCATTGGGCGGCAGCTGGGGAGACACCCTGGACAGGCCGTCAGTGAATTCCTGGTTAGTAAATGTTCACCTGCAATTTTCTGTAGTGGTCCCTGTAATATTTGTTGTTAAAGTGTACTGAAGTAACATATCACATGACAGGGTTAAGCTACGTTCGATACAATAGTTCCATATTTACTAGTGATGTCATTGGTCAGCCGACCAATCGTGTAACTTCAGTGACATCGCTGGTCACCTGAACCAGCAGACCAATCGTGTAACTTGTCCACTCACTCTAACATGACCACTCTTAGGTCTTAGGGTGGAGATATACTTGATTTTAACCAGGCATTCGCGTAGACAACTGGCTGCGTCGTGAATGGAATCGTTCACATACTTGCCCATGTACTTTGCGTGTTACTGGAGGTTTCCACAAGAGGCACACCAAAGAATTTAGGATAGAGAAAACACGCCATTGGCACCGCATCGTCCCTACACGTGAACATTTTTCGCCGTGCACGGACATAACGGTCTCGGACTCTTTTTGTCTTCTTCTAAATTTACTGATAAACATTTTGTCAAACAAACAACACATTTTGCAAACCGAAAAGAGTTTCTCGGGGAATTAATCTTGTTCAATGCAATGTAACATAATACGGTCAGAACCGACAAAAAAGAAAAAAGATAGTATTTAGGGTCCATGAGAGAAACACGCAGAAATAAACTTACATCTGCATCTTCTAAAATGGTACTGACCTCACACCAGTTATTCTGACAAGCACATCTGTCACCGTATCCAAAATTTCCCGCCATTGTTGTCGCTGCTGAGGTGCCTATATTGTCCCCATATTGCCCCTACACTACCCCCACCGTTCATGTGCGTATTGCATCTTGCAGATGTGTAGCATTAATTTATTTCTTTTTAAAAAAAAAATCTGTTTATTGGGTTTAGCCATTTTTTTCAAACAACACAAATAAACAATCAAGCATATGGATCCCCTCCCTCTTTCCCTCTCTTCCATCCCCAGAGCAGTGATAAACAGGAAGAAAAAAATGTAGTACAGGTGACAATCATATCAAAGACATAATTTCACTCAGTCATGCAATTACAGTAACAATAGGGTTCCTGCAGTACATGCATGGACCGCTGAAGAAATTGGAAAAGGAAAAAAATACAAAACAATAACAACAACAACACCATGTGTGTATGCGTGTGTATGTATGCAGAACATTCTATCTAACCTTCTGTGGCTTTAACTATCCCCATCCTTTGGAGCAAATATTAAGGTCTTTACATAGTCCAGAAAAGGTAGCCATGTTTTTTTTTAAAGTTTCTCATCGAACCTTCCAGGGAAAATCTAATCTTCTCTAACTTGATGCAGTATAACACATCTTTGATCCATCTACTCTGGGTAGGTTGTGAAGTAGAAGTATTAGGCGTCTGGCCTAGCTAAAAGAGAGGTGAAAGAGGACGTGCACAACCAACACGCCAAACGAGCGCTGGATATGCGAGGCAGACATCATGTGCACGCGAACGCGTCGTTAAAATCAAGTTTATATTGGGCCTTAGGGCTTTATCAATCTGCGTTCTTGTCTCTGCTAGTGTTCTTGTGGACTTGGGAAACGTCATCAGTCGCAGCCAAAGTACTGTTCCAATTCAAAGTCCGTATCTAGCTAAGTACAGCCCAAATGCCCGGGTGTGTTCTTGCTCCGCCCCTTTTATTAAGGACGCATTAGGAGGTGAACAGCCAAGTATCCCAGAATGCATTTCACTCTAACGAGCGGGCAGTGGCGGAAGGAAACTCGCAACTAAGTTATACTTTTCGAACTACTACAGTTGTGTCACAAAATACAGTTCTAAGATTTTATTTAGGCAAGAATTTAGTTGTTTACACTTCAAATCAGTGGCCGATTTATCAAGATAGAGCCTACTTGAAAATTTGACGTTTTCAGAGATATGAGGTCCCGCTAGCGAGACAGTCAACATGCTATCAAGATAAGCGGGTGGTCAGAGCTCATGATACCCCGTCGAGAACAGCCTTATCTCGGCAAGTCCTTCTGAAATTTGTCGCTGGCTCTGGTTCTCTGTAGTGGTTAAACATGAGATATAATTTGTTTTGGGTATATCTAACGGGCAATCTTTGGTCTCGGAGTCTGAATCTATTGTTTGTTCCCGGGCAAATCGGTTTGGCTGAGAGCAAAGTTAAGGTTAATTTTATATTTTTATTTATCTTTAATGTTGTACTAGAGTATTGCCTTTGTACTTTTGACCAAATTGTTTGCTTGTCTTTATTCCCTATTGTACAAACTTGTTA
Source organism: Lampris incognitus (assembly GCF_029633865.1). Lineage (NCBI taxonomy): Eukaryota > Metazoa > Chordata > Actinopteri > Lampriformes > Lampridae > Lampris > Lampris incognitus. Next base: position 136,139,653 of record NC_079211.1, on the reverse strand, counting down.
TACGTGTTCTAATGGCTATTATTGTGCATTAAAACTAACATTTAAGCAATATTTTAGTCAAGGGACAACTGAGGAAACCCAGGCCCTCATTGATTGGCAGGCAGCCAATGAGAGCCTTTTCACCAGCAGGTGAAATCCTTCTAGAACTGATGAGAGTATTGATTTTGAGTGCTTATATCATTGCCTGTATGTATCGGGAAGAGTTGGAGCCAGATTTGGACAGTCTCCATCTATGATGATTAAAAGCTTATTGAAATGTGTGTCACTCTTTATCTTTATGTTTTGCCCAGGGACTTTGTTACCACTTCTGGCCTGGCAATAACTGCCAAACAAGCCAAAAAGAAGTGGAACAGTTTAAATGACAAATACGAGGTAGTCTGCCTGTTTCTCTGCTTTGTAATAAGCTATCATGAGATTCCTTTTTAAAGAAACTACTTAGCTTTAGTTTGCCCGCACAGACAACAGCACAGTTGTGGTGGCTCTTGGAAAAAAAAAGTGTACTTTGGGACTGTGAATACATTCAAACAATCAGTTTCACAGTGTAGTAATTAATACCCTATTTTTAGGACCTTAGGGACCCACCCACAGGCAAAGGGGTAGAGGCCAGTAGTGTGACTGCTGCCATCTGGCAGTGGTACATTGTAATGGATGCTGCACTCCAGAGGCAGCACTCAATTAGTCTGCCCCTGGTTGTTGCAGCAAACCTGACTGCCACTACAGGTGGCGTGGTCAGCACACCGGTCTCTGCCCCTTCCGCAGAAGAAGCCAGGGCCAGTCAGTCCCAAAGGATGAGTTAAGGCTCTTCTGGGCTTCCTGGGAGAGCAGGCAGAGAGGAAAGAGGGGAGGGAGAGAGAGGCATTGGCAAGAGAAGAGGAGAGGGAAAGGGCATCCACAGCACGACCAGAGCAATATCTATCTCTGTTCAAGAAACTTGTAAATAAGGGCAGGCTAAGCTAAATGCTAGCCCATGCAGACCAGCAGTTCCAACAGTCGTCCTTGTGTTCGCTCTCATGGACAGTGATTTTTTTTCTTATTTTTTTGATATGTTGGATATATGTGTTTTTGTAGTTTGGATATATGTGTTCTCGTAGTTTGGGTGTGTTTTTGTCTTTGTGTTGCACTGCTGTGGGCTGGGGGAAACGGTATTTTTTTTTTCATTTCATGTGTGCAGGTGCATGGAATGAAATGACAAATAAATGCTCCTGATTCCTGATAAATTCTAAATGAATATTGTTCAGTTTGAAATTCAACCCAGGCAATTCATTCTTGAAAACTACGGTGTATTGGGTATATTTACAAAACAATTTCTTTTTAAATCCTATATTTTGCAGATATATAAAATTTACAGACATGCAGATAAATTTAAATTAGCCAGAAAAAGAAAAAGATTGCAACAAATGAACATATATATATATGTTATATTGTTTTAACTGCCTGTCCTCCCAGCTGTGCCCCCAAACACCACCCCAATATATAATTCACATAAGTTACCTTGTCATATTTTTAATGTACGCCATTTCAACAGTGCCTTGGCCCCTACATGCTTTTCAAAACAAATCCCAGTCCCATTGGTTGTAATGTTTTCTACCCCTCCATTGGTTGCTGTGCATCATAAGTACCTACCCCATTGATTGTTATAATTTGAATGTTTCTCCATCTGATTTGTCGCTGTCCAACCGAAATTAGGGACGTGACGCTGGCAACGTAACTGTATATTCTTTGTGGAAAAAACATTAGCAGCTGATGAGTGCGAGACGCACGAAACAGGCCTGTACTGCAACGTATAAATCTTTTTTTTCCTGTATCCGTGTTGATATTCCGGTCCTCATTAGTCGAGCACTCAACACCATTGACGGTTTCAGAAAAAAACGCTATATACCGTGCATTTCAGACTTAGGCCTTCGGTGAGACGTCACCTCCTCACAATTACCCAAAGATAGCCGTCATACGCCATGCTACAATGTTTTAGTCGCAAAAGTGTTTGTCGTCACAATAATCGCCATCGTCGTTATTTGACACTTTTCACTTTCACAACAGCGACATCGTGTGGCGACATGGTGTAACGTACAGCCTTACGGGAAGTAATCCCCGCTGGGCATATAGATATGCTATCAAAAACTCAACAAACACATCCCAGCCGGCCGCTGGGCATGAAAACAATCAAACATTAAGCAAAGCAAATCGCTGTGCAAAAAATAAACATCTGACTCACCAGTGTTGTCTATTTGAAGACAAAATCCGTTCTCCTTCCTTTCTGGATGAACACGGTCGATCACACAGTCATAGAGCAGTCCCTTTGGCTTTTAAATAAGACAAGCCAGGTTTGGGGAAGCCTGTGTAGTTCCATGACCCCTTCTCTGAAGAGAAAATTAAGCACGCCCAGCAGCAGTTTTCCGCTTTTGCTCACGTTCCACTGAGCCACGGGTACCTTTCGTAGGCGCTTGCCTGGAAATGCCCGCACATTCCGTCTTCCCCCGGTTGGGTCAGAGCCGCTAACTGTGGGGTTGGTCTGCCCGTCTCCACAATCCTTTTCTTTCCCCCAAACGGTCGTCTTGAAAATGGTGTGACTTATAAAGCTGCCACCACATCATTCAACCATTTCTCCTTGAGACATGTTTCTCATTCACGGCTAGCTAGCTTAGCTAACTAAATCAAAAACACAAACCCTAGCTAACATTAGCCACCAACTACCGCGACCTAGGCGCTGCTGCTGATTGGCTGAATAATCGGTCACGTGGCTGTATACAGCGACAGTCTATGACGCTATTTAGTATAAAAGAATACGCCCATTCCGCTACACATCAAAATCTGATTGGTTGAGTAATCTATCAATCCCGTATTAACGCCTAATTTATTTAAATAGCGGAGACCTTCGCTCGAGTTGCTGAACGCGCCGGCAGGAGGAGTCTTCTCACATGGTTACGACAGAGAGAAAAAACTGATTGGATGATTTTTTTTTTTAGCCGAGGGACTGTAAACTGAGCCTTCTGAATTCGTATGTGTAGTCGAAATCGAAATGTAATGCGATATTAACAAATTGATTAGAAGATTGTATTATATTTATGCAAGCGTTTCCCTTTTTCTGTGGAGTCTTGGGCCTTCACTGAAGGCCTAGAAGGCCCCGACGGTTCGCCACAGATATATATATTTGTGTGTGTGTGTGTGTGTGTGTGTGTGTGTGTGTGTGGTGTGTGTGTGTGTGTGTGTGTGTGTGTGTATGTGTGTGTGTGTGTGTGTGTGTGTGTGTGTGTGTGTGTGTATGTGTGTATGTGTGTGTATACTATATATATATATATAGAGAGAGAGAGCTCAACAAATAAGGGGCAAAATAATCCAGTGAATCAAGTAAATTCTTTATGATACAGTACAAGCCTGTTTCATGCCATAAGCAATCATGCGCTGTCAAATATATATATATTTCACACACACACGCACCACACACGCGCACACACACACACACACACACACACACACATATATATATATATAAAACTTTGTTAAAAGAAACACTCAACGGTAGGGGATAGTGCTCAACAAATAAGGAGCAAAATAATCCAGTTGGTCAAGTAAATTCTTTATGAGACAGTACAAGCCTGTTTCATGCCATAAGCAATCATGCGCTGTCAAATATATATATATTTCACACACACACGCACACACACACACACACACACACACACACACACACACACACACACACACACACACACACACACACACACACACACACACACACACACACACACACACATATATATATATAAAACTTTGTTAAAAGAAACACTCAACGGTAGGGATAGTGCTCAACAAATAAGGAGCAAAATAATCCAGTTGGTCAAGTAAATTCTTTATGAGACAGTACAAGCCTGTTTCATGCTATAGCAAGCTCAGTTGAACAACTGATGATTGCTTATAGCATGAAACAGGCTTGTACTGTCTAATAGAGAATTTACTTGACCAACTGGATTTTATATATATACTCACATAGTATATCTGTATATCTGTATCTCTCTCTCTTGCTCTCTCTCTCTCGCTCTCTCTCTCTCTCTCTCTCTCTCTCTCGCGCGCGCTCATGTAACATCTAGTGAATATGCTTATATCTGGAGAGGTTTACTGTCTACATGTTTACTGTATCAGACATAAAATGTTATGTTTGTGTTGAAGTCTGTCTGGCTAATGACTAATGATGTACATGACACAGGTGAGGTACAGGTTCTCCTTGCATTAATGCCAAGTAATGTTTGTGCACCTAACTAACTGTGCAAGGCCTGTCAAACTGAATATCAACCTTTTGATGTTTGAGTACCAAGAAGACAAATGGCAGGTACGTATGGGGAATGGTATGCTGAGTCAGTGTTACTCTCACTAATGTGGTCTCATGTTTGCTTTTATGTTACATTTTATGCTGCAAAACCAACTGTCCTTAGGTGACAAATACAGTTGAACTTGAACTTGTAATCTAATACATTTCAATACGGTTAAATTGTTAAAAGTATCACAACTCCCCTGCACTTGCCAGTTTATTAGGTAGACCCAGATAAAGCTAATGTAGTCTAATAAAACAGCTCTGCAATAAATGTTGACCACGGCAGGGTTATAATGTTGTTTTTTATGTAATGTTTTTTGAGAGGTGTTTGTCCATTGCATTTATATATGGATGAGGAATATTAGAAACAGCTCTCAGTATAACCCAGTACAGCTAACAGCACCACAAACTACAGCTGACACAAAAAAACAAATCAATACCTCTCTAAAACATTAAATAAAGACTTTATACAATATGAAATTGCATTAGTTTTTTTCTAGATGCACCAACTAATCTGTTAATGACAGGTTAACAAAAAAGCGTAATGGTTAGACAAACGTACAAAGCTAGAGAGACATGCTAGTGTGGCACGTCTCCTGTGCATCCTCCACCGGCTCTTCTTTAACAGAGTCCTCAGTTGGGCAGCCTCCTCTTCAGCTTCTTTATAAAATGTACCAACGGCAACCAGCGTCTGATCCATCTTGATGCTTTCTGTCCAATTTTCTGTCTGATGTCTAAATTTGTTTCTCTTCATTCATTCACCAACATCCACAACAGAAAACTTCCACAACCTTCTTTTTCCAGCCACAGACCTTGGAACACTCAAAATCTACCATGGATAATAGAACGAGGAGGGGTAGGAAGCGCTGCATGGGTCCAGTGGCAAAGAACAAAGCTTTCTCCTCAACAAAAACCCCACTATGCCTACATTCTACATGTTAGCAAAAGTACACAAGAACACAATCCAAACCACCAGGCCGACCGATTATCAGCGGTATAAACTCCATCTCCGAGCCTGTTTCTCAGTACATCGACTATTTCATTAAACCTTTTGTCTTCCACCCTCCCTCCTTCATCCAGGATACCACGCATGTCCTGAGAAAAATCAACAAAATCCAAAACATTGGCGACGGCTACATTGTAACAATGGACGTGACGTCACTGTACAGCAATATCAAGCACGAGGAAGGTATTGAGGCAGTAAATCGCTTCTTTCAGTCAAGAACGGATGAAAACCCACCCAATGATTTTATCGATTGAATGGACTCTCAACAATAATATCTTTGTTTTCCAGGATAAACTATTCAGACAGAACCTTGGCACTGCCATGGGAGCTCCTTTTGGAGCCAATTACGCTTGTCTGTTCTTAGGGTTCTGGGAGGAGAAACACGTCCTGGACACTGCTAACCCCCACCGGGAGAAAATAATCTGGTACGGGAGATATATTGATGACCTAATTTTCTTTTTCAATGGTGACATAGAAACCTTAAGGAGTTCCAACAACTATCTTAATTCCACAAGCAACAGCGTGGAACTCTCCTTAGAGTACAGTCAATGTGAGATTAATTTCCTAGACCTGAAAATCACTAAATCCAGCTCAGGAGATCTGCCACACCTCTATGTTTCGCAAACCCACTGACCGCAACACTATTCTGCATGCTAACAGCTTCCACCCTCCTCACCTCATCAAGAACATCTCCTTTGGTCAATTTCAGGGTCTCCGGCGTACATGTGACCAAGACGAGGATTTCAACGAAAAAGCAGAAGAAATGCAACAACGCTTTAGTGAACGCGGCTACAACCACCACGACCCGGTAACTTCACACAACCAAGCCAAAGACATGGATAGACAGAAGCCTCCTACACAAACGCCCAAAACCCCACAAAATGCAAATGTTTATTTAGTATCCACATATAGCAAACAGCCTCACCAAAATCCAAAACATAATCAAAAAGAACTGGAACATAATCCAGAGTGATCCTTCCCTTGAAGAACTCTTCCCTGACCCCCCTGCTTTTGCTTCCAGGAGAAGCCTCCACCCTGCAGGACAAACTGTCCCACAGTCACCTCCCACCCAAAACCCCATGGCTACGCCGACCCGTAGGTAACTACTCCTGCG